>NC_133324.1:357457456-357757456 GCF_042186555.1 Aquarana catesbeiana | reverse complement strand
GGATCAGTGGCAGTGCTGGCAGAGAGTTGGGGTGAGTACCTGTGCTGGTGGGGGGTGGGATCAGTGGCAGTGCTGGTGTGGAGTTGGGATGAGTACCAGTGCTGGTGGGGGGGTGGGATCAGTGGCAGTGCTGGTGGGGAGTTGGGATGAGTACCAGTGCTGCGGGGGGGGTGGGATCAGTGGCAGTGCTGGCGGAGAGCTGGGATGTGTACCAGTGCTGGTGGGGGGTGGGATCAGTGGCAGTGCTGGCGGGGAGTTGGGATGAGTACCAGTGCTGGTGGGGGGTGGGATCAGTTGCAGTGCTGGCGGAGAGTTGAGATGAGTACCAGTGCTGGTGGGGGGTGGGATCAGTGGCAGTGCTGGCGGAGAGTTGGGATGAGTACCAGTGCTGGTGGGGGGTGGGATCAGTGGCAGTGCTGGCGGAGAGTTGAGATGAGTACCAGTGCTGGTGGGGGGTGGGATCAGTGGCAGTGCTGGCGGAGAGTTGGGATGAGTACCAGTGCTGGTGGGGGGTGGGATCAGTGGCAGTGCTGGCGGAGAGTTGAGATGAGTACCAGTGCTGGTGGGGGGTGGGATCAGTGGCAGTACTGGCGGAGAGTTGGGATGAGTACCAGTGCTGGTGGGGGGTGGGATCAGTGGCAGTGCTGGCGGGGAGTTGGGATGAGTACTAGTGCTGGTGGGGGGTGGGATCATTGGCAGTGCTGGCGGGGAGTTGGGATGAGTACCAGTGCTGGTGGGGGGTGGGATCAGTGGCAGTGCTGGCGGGGAGTTGGGATGAGTACTAGTGCTGGTGGGGGGTGGGATCATTGGCAGTGCTGGCGGGGAGTTGGGATGAGTACCAGTGCTGGTGGGGGGTGGGATCAGTGGCAGTGCTGGCGGAGAGTTGAGATGAGTACCAGTGCTGGTGGGGGGTGGGATCAGTGGCAGTGCTGGCGGAGAGTTGGGATGAGTACCAGTGCTGGTGGGGGGTGGGATCAGTGGCAGTGCTGGCGGAGAGTTGAGATGAGTACCAGTGCTGGTGGGGGGTGGGATCAGTGGCAGTACTGGCGGAGAGTTGGGATGAGTACCAGTGCTGGTGGGGGGTGGGATCAGTGGCAGTGCTGGCGGGGAGTTGGGATGAGTACTAGTGCTGGTGGGGGGTGGGATCATTGGCAGTGCTGGCGGGGAGTTGGGATGAGTACCAGTGCTGGTGGGGGGTGGGATCAGTGGCAGTGCTGGCGGGGAGTTGGGATGAGTACTAGTGCTGGTGGGGGGTGGGATCATTGGCAGTGCTGGCGGGGAGTTGGGATGAGTACCAGTGCTGGTGGGGGGTGGGATCAGTGGCAGTGCTGGCGGAGAGTTGAGATGAGTACCAGTGCTGGTGGGGGGTGGGATCAGTGGCAGTGCTGGCGGAGAGTTGGGATGAGTACCAGTGCTGGTGGGGGGTGGGATCAGTGGCAGTGCTGGCGGAGAGTTGAGATGAGTACCAGTGCTGGTGGGGGGTGGGATCAGTGGCAGTACTGGCGGAGAGTTGGGATGAGTACCAGTGCTGGTGGGGGGTGGGATCAGTGGCAGTGCTGGCGGAGAGTTGAGATGAGTACCAGTGCTGGTGGGGGGTGGGATCAGTGGCAGTGCTGGCGGAGAGTTGGGATGAGTACCAGTGCTGGTGGGGGGTGGGATCAGTGGCAGTGCTGGCGGAGAGTTGAGATGAGTACCAGTGCTGGTGGGGGGTGGGATCAGTGGCAGTGCTGGCGGGGAGTTGGGATGAGTACTAGTGCTGGTGGGGGGTGGGATCAGTGGCAGTGCTGGCGGAGAGTTGAGATGAGTACCAGTGCTGGTGGGGGGTGGGATCAGTGGCAGTGCTGGCGGAGAGTTGGGATGAGTACCAGTGCTGGTGGGGGGTGGGATCAGTGGCAGTGCTGGCGGAGAGTTGAGATGAGTACCAGTGCTGGTGGGGGGTGGGATCAGTGGCAGTACTGGCGGAGAGTTGGGATGAGTACCAGTGCTGGTGGGGGGTGGGATCAGTGGCAGTGCTGGCGGGGAGTTGGGATGAGTACTAGTGCTGGTGGGGGGTGGGATCATTGGCAGTGGTGGCGGGGAGTTGGGATGAGTACCAGTGCTGGTGGGGGGTGGGATCAGTGGCAGTGCTGGCGGGGAGTTGGGATGAGTACTAGTGCTGGTGGGGGGTGGGATCAGTGGCAGTGCTGGCGGAGAGTTGAGATGAGTACCAGTGCTGGTGGGGGGTGGGATCAGTGGCAGTGCTGGCGGAGAGTTGGGATGAGTACCAGTGCTGGTGGGGGGTGGGATCAGTGGCAGTGCTGGCGGAGAGTTGAGATGAGTACCAGTGCTGGTGGGGGGTGGGATCAGTGGCAGTACTGGCGGAGAGTTGGGATGAGTACCAGTGCTGGTGGGGGGTGGGATCAGTGGCAGTGCTGGCGGGGAGTTGGGATGAGTACTAGTGCTGGTGGGGGGTGGGATCATTGGCAGTGCTGGCGGGGAGTTGGGATGAGTACCAGTGCTGGTGGGGGGTGGGATCAGTGGCAGTGCTGGCGGGGAGTTGGGATGAGTACTAGTGCTGGTGGGGGGTGGGATCATTGGCAGTGCTGGCGGGGAGTTGGGATGAGTACCAGTGCTGGTGGGGGGTGGGATCAGTGGCAGTGCTGGCGGAGAGTTGAGATGAGTACCAGTGCTGGTGGGGGGTGGGATCAGTGGCAGTGCTGGCGGAGAGTTGGGATGAGTACCAGTGCTGGTGGGGGGTGGGATCAGTGGCAGTGCTGGCGGAGAGTTGAGATGAGTACCAGTGCTGGTGGGGGGTGGGATCAGTGGCAGTACTGGCGGAGAGTTGGGATGAGTACCAGTGCTGGTGGGGGGTGGGATCAGTGGCAGTGCTGGCGGGGAGTTGGGATGAGTACTAGTGCTGGTGGGGGGTGGGATCATTGGCAGTGCTGGCGGGGAGTTGGGATGAGTACCAGTGCTGGTGGGGGGTGGGATCAGTGGCAGTGCTGGCGGGGAGTTGGGATGAGTACTAGTGCTGGTGGGGGGTGGGATCATTGACAGTGCTGGCGGGGAGTTGGGATGAGTACCAGTGCTGGTGGGGGGTGGGATCAGTGACAGTGCTGGGGGGAGTTCTGATCAGCCAACTTAGGTGCTCTTGATCAAGGTCATCTGCTGATCTGATAACTATAGTGGGGACTTTTAATGGCAACTCTAATCACAGGTAGTGTTACTCACTGTGTCTCTAGCTATCTAGTGTCTCGCAGCAGTGACACCTTTGCCGAAATCAAAAGATAGGGTCTCCTCCAGCCCCTCCCACTTCACATTCCTCACCAGTCAGCTGACCTCTAGTCTCTGCCCCCCCAGCCATGCCGTGAACGGAATGGGAGGCTGCGAAGAGGACGAGTGGGCGGCTGCAGGCTCCAGGAACAGCCCAGGATTCGGTGACCCCTGGCAAATCGTCATTCCACCCCCAGGTTGAGAACCACTGATTTAAGGGGAGTGTAAAGAGGGGAGGGGAAGGAGAGTAGAAGAGTGGGGGGAGTGGCTATATTTAAGGGAGAGGCAGAGCTAGGCTGGAGGTAGTA
This sequence comes from Aquarana catesbeiana, assembly GCF_042186555.1. Taxonomy (NCBI): domain Eukaryota; kingdom Metazoa; phylum Chordata; class Amphibia; order Anura; family Ranidae; genus Aquarana; species Aquarana catesbeiana. The sequence continues at coordinate 357,753,896 of NC_133324.1, read as the reverse complement.
TGAAGAGGAAGTGTAAGGAGGAGGCAGTTTTTCCCACCCTCCCTCCCTATTTGTTATTGGTGTGGGTTTTTGTTTGTGTGTGTGTTTTCTTTCTTTCAGGAGAGTGAAGATGGTCGTCATGACAGCTTGGGGGGGCTGTGTTTTTTGTTGGTCTTTGATGGTGGCAGCAAACGTATGTGATGAAAAGGGGTGGGGGGTCATCGGTAGTATGTGCCCCTCCAGTGTACTCCAGCAAAAAGGTTGATGGAATACTGTAATGGTTGCACTGCGGGAAGGGGGTTGTCTCCGAGCGGTCATACAGCTGGAGGCCTATCATGTTGGAAAAGGTCCCACAGTGCATTGGTGGCATATGTGGTGGAATGTGGGTTGCCGTCATAGACCAACAGACTGGGGTTACAACAAGTTGTGTTATTGATCATATATATATATATATATATATATATATATATATATATATATATATATTTATTTATTTTATATTGGAATTATTTATTTAGATTGTTTTAATAAAAAGGCTGTCATGGTCATTTAAACTCCAAAATCAAGGTGTGGTCTCATCATTTTAGGTGGGTAAGAAATGGGGTGGTTGAGTACAGGTGGTATAACAGTGAGAGGTAAAAACATGGGTACATTTGGACTACACTGGTCATGGTGTAACAAGCCATTGTTTAATGCATCCTAAACATTAAAGTATTATCATAATACAGTACAAATATAGGGGCACATTTATAAAGCAGTGAATGTTTGGTATATGTCACATTCACTACTTTATAAATTTACCCCATAATATTTTCAAGCTCAAAATGCTTCAACCTCCAAACATATTTGCTGATTTTGCTTGTATCTATTTGAGGAGTGATGGGATTTTTTTTTTACTGAAGGGTGGGTATTAAATGCAGTCAACTGGTCGTTTCATGGTAGGGACACTTTTCTATGGGTTTATAGAAAAATGTACTTGTAAAGCATGCTACAGCATCACAGTCAGTGATGGGATTGTTTTTGGGAGTGAGATGTTTTTCTAAAGGGCGTGGCTTAATGTGACATACATTTTGGGTATAATTTTCTATAAAGGGAGGCACACATAGAGAAAAAAGTAAACAGATTTTGCTTATTGCCGTAAAGGATACCTCAAATCAGTTATTGATTTAAGGTGCCCTTTACAACAATAGGTAAATTCTCCATAGCCATTTTTTGGTACCATTAGAGGCTCCTGTTAGTGGCGTTCTAAATTTTGTCATGTGACATCTCAGAGCTGCTAAGGAAATCCCTTTGGTAAGCACATTTAAGCGCAGAGCAGGTACCTATGTAATCCTTAGCCACTGCAGGTCCCATTCTGATTGTGGTCTGAATTGGGAAGAATGTCTCCACTCTTAATTGCAGGTCAAATATAAAGGTTGATTTACTAAAGGCAAATAGACTGTGCACTTTGTAAAGTGCAGTTGCACTCTTCAAGTGCAGTTGCTCCAGATCTTAGTAAATGAGGTAAAGCTTCATTTTGCAAAGAGTACCCAAACACATTCAAGGAAAAAAAAAACAACATTTTTGCTTGCACATGATTGGATGGTGGAAGTCAGCGGAGCTTCTGCTTATTCACTAAGCTCTGGAGCAATTGCACTTGCAGAATGCAACTGCACTTTGCAAAGTGCACAGTCTATTTGCTTTTAGTAAATCAACCCCATAGTGCAGTTGTACTGGTCCAAGGGGCAAATGCCACCCTGTCGTCCCCAGCCCTGTCCACCCCTGGTATGTACCATAACTGGGGCACTGAGGTCTTTTGATAACAGATATTAGCTGAAGACTGGTAAATGAATTGAATAAAATATGCCTAGCGAAGTTAGAAGGCACCCACAAACACAAGATACTAGTTACAAGATTCAGTAGAAAAAAAAACAAAAAACAAACATAGGGGTTGATTTACTAAAGGCAAATCCACTCTGCACTACAAGTGCACTGCAAATGCACTTGAAAGTGCACTGAAAGTGCACTTTCAAGTGCAGTCGCTGTAGATCCGAGGGGGACATGCAAGATAAATAAACAACAGTATTTTAGCTTGCACATGATTGGATGATAAAATCAGCAGAGCTTCCCCTCATTTCAGATCTTCCCCTCAGATCTACAGCGACCCCACTTGCAGTGCACTTGTAGTGCAAAGTGGATTTGCCTCTAGTAAATTAACCCCATTGTCTACTACTAATGCCTAAATAATCAGAATATGTGCAATGGCAGCTAGCACCAAGAAGTGCAAAACTGTACTGCAGAAACTAAAGGGTTGATTTACTAAAGGCAAATAGACTATGTATTTTGCAAAGTGCAGTTGCACTCTGAAAGTGCAGTTACTCCAGAGCTTAGTAAATGAGGTAAAGTTTCACTTTACAAAGAATATCCAATCACATGCAAGGATTTTTTTTTTAACCTCCCTGGCGGTATGATTATTTCGGATTTTAGGTGCTGAAAGCGGTACAATTATTTTGCATGGAAATTTGGCGTTTTATATTGTAGGTCTGTAAATCTTAACAATAACACTTAGAAGTGCAGTTGCTGTAAATCTGAGGGAAAGATCTGAAATAAGGGGAAGCTCTGCTGATTTTATCATCCAATCATGTACAAGCAAAAATGCTGTCTTTTATTTTCCTTGCATGTCCCCCTCAAATCTACAGCGACTGCACTTCCAAGTGCACTTGTAGTGCAAAGTGGATTTGCCTTTAGTAAATAAACCCCATATTCAGTGATCAGGTTATGTCCCTATGCCATACTTCCAAAGTGTACATAGCACAGTTACCATTTTTTAGGGGCATGGGTGTAAACCAAGTAAGAACAGCAATTATACAAGTCAGAGTGCGTCATAATATTGTTACTTTTTAACCACTTCAGCCCCGGAAGATTTTACCCCCTTCCTGACCAGAGGACTTTTTGAGATTCGGCACTGCGTCGCTTTAACTGACAATTTCGCGGTCGTGCGACGTTGTACCCAAACAAAATTGACGTCCTTTTTTCCCCACAAATAGAGCTTTCTTTTGGTGGTATTTGATCGCCTCTGTGGTTTTTATTTTTTGAGCTATAAACAAAAAAAGAGCGACAATTTTGAAAAAAACACAATATTTTGTACTTTTTGCTATAATAAATATCCCCATTTTTTTTTTTAAACCAAATTTTTTCTCAGTTTAGGCCGATATGTATTCTTCTATATATTTTTGGTAATAAAAATCACAGTAAGCGTATATTGATTGGTTTGCGCAAAAGTTATAGCCTCTACAAAATAGGGGATAGATTTATAGTATAGCCAATACTTCTTTTCTTAGTTTTGAGTGATGAAAGGTTCGATCCCCTGTTGGGTTATTATTGTTGTCTATGTCCCTGTTGTTGGTGTTTGCTGTCCCAGCTGGGTCCTTTGTCCTGGGGACCATTAGAGAAAATCCAAAATATTCAGTTGCTACCAGAGCAGCACTAGAAGTACAGGCAGTCCCCGAGTTACGTACACGTTAAGGACTGTAGGTTTGTTCGTAAGTGAAATTTGTTTGTAAGTCGGAACACTGCTTGTAAGTGTAACTTCCGCCTGTGCAGGGATGTGGGATGTTCCGGCGTCTTTAGGTGGAGGGATGTGGCATGTTCTCGGGCGCTTCTGGGGCTCTTCTGGCCATGCAGTACATGAAGTACTGCAGTGTGGAATGTGGCAAGGAGGTATCCAGGACCAGCCTGGAGCACAAGCAGCCAGCATTGAGGCCGTTGAGTAGGAGTCGTTCCTAAGTCGGGCATTCGTTAGTTGGGGACTGCCTATAAAATCTTCCAATTGGGACATTTGTTTTGATGACAACTGTCTAAGAAGGGATTCCCTTCACTTTAGCAAAATCATCTCACTTCCTTTTGTGTCTACTGATCTGGAGGTTAAGGGACATCCCCCAATGAGTTACAACGGGACAAAAAGCCTGACACGAGTTTTACCTATTCCCCACTTAAGCCTAAATTAAACAAAATTTTGATTTTACACACACTTTAATTTTCCTCCAGTGTTACCAGCGGCAGGAGACATTTTCTTCTATAGGTGACTGGCACTTTGCACCATACTGAAAAAGCCTGACAGTGCCTAGCACTACAAAAACCGTATAAAAGAACACTTACAAGGGAAGTTCTGGAACTTATTTGAATTTGCACTATGTCTATAGCACTAACCTAGGCCTATGTTATACTGAAATCAGTGTTAACAGATGTTGTAACAAATGTACAGAAAACTTTTGCCATCTGTAATGCCATTGATTTTTTTCAGATAAGTGAAAATACAATGGACATGACAGGTTACATTAATATCAGCTATTATTTTGAAAATGGGGATAAAATACACAGAATTTGGATGCATGTCCACTTTCAAAGGGTCATATCCTTTAACAGTAAATTCTGTTCAAAACCCTGGATTGGAGGGTGTGGAGAAATGGGTATAAAATGTCATATGATCACTAGAACAAAGCTAAAATTTAACCTTTGCAATTTTGAAAGCCAAGTCTACAAGTCCCATGTCACTTTGAATCATGACCATGTGACCAACAACAAATAACAAATATTACTGTATCTAGGTTCTCACCGTTAGAGGAAGTTTAGATTGTGAGCGAAAGAAAAAGGATTGCTCCTTTTCTACCATAAAGTAAAGAATCGTTTTTCATAACGTAAAGAAAACTCTTTCCTGTTTTGTAGTTTCATATAAATGAAAATTGCTCAAGAAGCCGTCATTTGAGCAATAGAGCATGTGTGCGTATCCCCATACACGTGAAGTATGTGTGCTTGCATGTGATTAGAAGCCTGTAATACAGAAAGTCGATGCTGGTAGTTACTAATCATAATATGGAAAAATATTTCACCTTTGACTAAGGTGTCCAGTTGGGGTCTTACATATAGTCTGCAAACTTATCCAAAACTTGAGTAAAGTGCTGGTATTCTCTGTGATATGTATGAGCTTCCTCAGATCTGCTTATAAACGGTTATATATATATATATATATATATATATATATATATATATATATATATATTTTATATGAGAGAGTGTGCAGCAGGAGCAATGAAACATCCTCTGTAATACAAAGGGTTTGAGACCCAGTAACCATGGGATTCAGTTTAGTCCCTCACTGTCCATTGATAATGGAAATACCAGTCTTCTGTGGACTCACAATGAACAATTCAGTAAGCATACAGCCTGACACCACTGGCAGACAATTTGGATACAAAGGTAGACAGCTCAGCTAGATGAGATCCTACTGTGTGGCCCTAAGTAGACATCACTGTGACCTACTGCACAGACGACTGCACACAGAGGCCATCCATAGAGATTGACAGTTCTCTTCTGATCATATTTATTGCTAGTATGACCCAAAGTTGGATGTTCAATGCTGAATTCCCCACTAGCCTCCTATATCCTTTCTATATACAATATCAGCTATATACTTTACGTTACTGTATCTAGGTTGACAAAACATTTCTATCCAAGTCAACAACTAAAATGATTTTGGTGTAGACAAAAACACAATATAGGGGCCTAACAACATAGAGGACCCTGTATATTCCCCTTACTTAGCATGTTGTGGCCTCTCTTTACCTTAGTACAATAAGACCACATCACAAAGTCCCATAGTAGTGGTGCATCACAGTAGGTCACATATATTTAGGCCGGACACACATGGTTGAATCTCAGCCGATTCAGCAGGAACCGGCCTGATATTCGAACAGTTAATGGGCAGGCTGCATGTACCAAGTTTATCTATCAAGGTACAACCAGCCTGCCGGATTCTCTTTTGATCATCGCTAGCAGCTGCTATGGCCACTAGCAATAATCCTTGTCTTCTCAATTGCTATCTCAAAAGACAATTGCTGATTCCCCTTTCATCACTGTATGACTATGACTATGTCTGTGTTGATGGGGGAATTGCGCAAATTTCTTTCCTGCAACCCGTTACTGCAGGAAAGAAATTTGCACCATGTATGGCCAACCTTAGTTACTTTATCTAATCTGAAAACAGAAACCTTTTCATCAGTCCACATCTTTTAATGTACAGGGAAAACCACAGGGGAAAATCTCATCAAAATGAGGGGAATTCCAATCTTAGTCAACTGTCACTTGAACATTTGTCCCCATTGGATTTCCCCTCACCTCCTGCTCTGAGAACACCTAATTTTCTGTCTTGATGATAATGGACACCAGGACAAATACCCACAACAGGGACATAGACAACAATAAAAACCTGACAGAGGGCATAACCCATCATTCCCGCCTCCAAAACAAAGTTTTGCCTTTACACTTTAAGACTTCTTTCACAGCTCTTCGGTTGCACCTTTGAAAACAAGGAAGGAAGATTAATTTATTGTGTTAACTGTTGATGAAAGCAGAAAGTTTGGAGTTAGCGTGATATCATTTATTGGCTGATGCAACAGACTGAAAATGCAGACTTTAGAAAAACTTTGCATTTCTTTGCCAGGCATGATACAGTATTGATCTGATAATCACTTACAGCGAGGGAAAAACGTATTTCATCCCACTTTGCCCACTGACAAAGAAATGATCAGTCTATAATTTTAATGGTAGGGAGACAGAATAACAACAAAAAAATCAAGGAAAACGCATTTCAAAAAAGTTATAAATTGATTTGCATTTTAATGAGTGAAATAATTATTTGACCCCTTCTCAAAACATGACTTAGTACTTGTTGGCAATCACAGAGGTCAGATGTTTTTTTTTGTCCTGCTCCTCTTTGCAGATCCTCTCCAAGTCATTAAGGTTTCAAGGCTAACGTTTGGTAACTCGAACCTTCAGCTCCATCCACATATTTTCTATGGGATTAAGGTCTACAGACTGGCTAGACCACTCCAAGACCTTAATGTGCTTCTTCTTGAGCCACTCCTTTGTTTCCTTGGCCGTGTGTTTTGGGTCATTGTCATGCTGAAATACCCATCCATGACCCATTTTCAATGCCCTGGCTGACGAAAGGAGGTTCTCACCCAAGATTTGATGGTTCATGGCCCCATCCATCGTCCCTTTGATGCAGTGACGTTGCCCTGTCCCCTTAGCAGAAAAACACCCCCAAAGCATAATGTTTTCACCTCTATGTTTGATGGTGGGGATGGTGTTCTTGGGGTCATAGGCAGCATTCCTCCTCCTTCAAACACAGCGAGTTGATACCCAAGAGCTCGAATTTGGTCTCATCTGACCACAACACTTTCACCCAGTTCTCCTCTGAATCATTCAGATGTTCATTAGCAAACTTCAGACAGGCCTGTACATGTGCTTTCTTGAGCAGGGGGACCTTGCAGGCGCTTCAGGATTTCAGTCCTTCACAGCATAGTGTGTTACCAATAGTTTTCTTGGTGACTATGATCCCAGCTACCTTGAGATCATCGACAAGATTCTCCTGTGTAGCTCTGGGCTGATTCCTCACCATTCTCATGATCACTGAAACTCCATGGAGCCCCAGAACGAGGGAGATTGACAGTTATTTTGTGTTTCTTCCATTTGCGAATAATCGCACCAACTGTTGTCACCCTCTCACCAAGCTGCTTGGCGATGGTCATGTAGCCCATTCCAGCCTTGTGTAGGTCTATAATCTTGTCCCTGATATCCTTGGACAGCTCTTTGGTCTTGGCCATGGTGGAGACATTGTAATCTGATTGATTGATTGCTTTTGTAGACAGGTGTCTTTTATACAGGTAACAAGCTGATATTAGGAGCACTGCCTTTAAGAGAGTGCTCCTAATCTCAGCTTGTTACTGTTTTTTCACTGTTTTGGGTTGTGTTCAATATGTGCAAAGAGAGATCACATAAATACTTAAAAGTATAACATTTATTAAAAGTAATGACAGATACAGATAAAGATAAAGAAAATATAACAAGAATACTTTACTAAAGGTGCTTTTTCCCGCCATGGAGTCTCGTTTGCTGTTTCGCAACATGGCACAGGTGACCAGGATCAGACACTTGCCTCATGGTCATTCTGGGTGAGACTAGCCTTGTATAGGATAAAGAACGTGAAAATACCTCCCCCAGCCAACTTCCTTGGCGATATGACCCCTCAAGGACTTGACCAGTTAACAATAATATTCCTTTGGTGAACAGTAAAGCTATGCTTATGTCCTTATATGGCTCCTTGACAGGGATGTGGAGGCCTTGAATTCATTAGTGAGCCACAATATGAACCAACAATAATATAAAATATACAGTTTCCCCAACAGTTACCTGTATAGAAGACACATGGGAGCCAGAAATCTAGCTTATTGATAGGAAATCAAATACTTATTTCACTCATTAAAATGGAAATCAATTTATAACTTTTTTTGAAATGTGTTTTTCTGGATATTTTTGTTGCTATTCTGTCTCTCACTGTTAAAATAAACCTGCAATTAAAATTATAGACTGATCATTTCTTTGTCAGTGGGCAAACGTACAAAATCCGCAGGGGATCAAATACTTTTTTTCCCCTCACTGTACTTGTGCATGTAAAAGAACTCACAGAAATGCAATTGTTATCTTCCTACACAGGAGTGATATAATCTGTTGTTAAATGTTTGTCTATATAAATGCATAATTTACAGAAATCCGGACACACAACACTCCTACATATGAGCTGGACAGAATGAAAGTGTGTAAAAATGAAGTAGGACATAGTTAGAATCTCTCTAAATCAAGGGGGATTCTTCTCCTAGACAGTTGGCACTGGAACAGGTGTCCCCATTGAAAGGTTTCCTCTCCACTCCTGTTCCTGTGAAAACGCTAAAGCCTACTACACACTGCTAGTTTTTTTGCGTTCAATCCAGCGGGCTGAACAAAGAAAAACGGAAGAGCTCAGAAGGAGCTGCTGTACTAACTATGCAATGTTAGTACAACCATCTCGCCCACTGAGCTTTTGTGTTCTGATAGGGGGGCCTGTTTGTGGGCCAGCAGGAGACGCAGGATTTAGAGTTGCCTGTAAGAACCCTTGTGTCTGGTTATTTGACAATCCATCAGCAATATCATTTTGCAACTACTGGAATGAAATAACTACATATATAACTACTACTGCTAATTTTGGAAAAGTACAGTCTTTTGGAAGCCTTTTTAAAAAGAGTGGGATTCCAAGAGGTCTTTTATTAGCCATTTTCTGTTTACCTGTCATTTATAATTATACTCCTAGTATGCCTGTAGCTAAACGTTTAGCTCTTCTGTCTCAATAGTAGCCCATGTAAGTCCACAACAAACCAGAATTTCAGTTTTGTGTAAGTTCTGTCAGTTTGAATAACGTAGGGGCTTTCCTTCTTTCTGGAACTCTAATGGAAAGATCTTTGCTCTGGTGCTCTCAGGTTGACCTCCACCATGGTTTCCACTAAAATTGTGTCTTAGGGACCATTCACACCTACAGTATCTCACAAAAGTGAGTACACCCCTCACATTTTTGTAAATATTTTATTCTCTTTTCATGTTATAAAACTGAAGAAATGACACTTTGCTACAATGTAAAGAAGTGATTGTACAGCTTGTATAACAGTGTAAATTTGCTGTCCCATCAAAATAACTCAACACACAGTCATTAATGTCTAAACCGCTGGCAATAAAAGTAAGAACACCCCTAAGTGAAAATGTCCAAATTGGGCCCAATTAGCCGAGTCATGAGACTCGTTAGTGCTACGAGGTCTCAGGTGTGAATGGGGAGTAGGTGTGTTAAATTTGGTGTTATCACTCTCACTCTCTCATACTGGTCACTGGAAGTTCAACATGGCACCTCATGGCAAAGAACTCTCTGAGGATCTGAAAAAAAGAATTGTTGCTTTTACATAAAGATGGCCTAGGCTATAAGAAGATTAACTGAGCTGCAGCATGGTGGCCAGAACCATACATCGATTTTACAGGACAGGTTCCACTCAGAACAGGCCTCGCCATGGTCGACCAAAGAAGTTGAGTGCACGTGCTCAGCGTCATATCCAGAGGTTGTCTTTGGGAAACAGACATATGAGTGCTGCCAGCAATGCTGCAGAGGTTGAAAAGGTGGGGGGTCAGCCTGTCAGTGCTCAGACCATACGCCGCACACTGCATCAAATTGGTCTGCATGGCTGTTGTCCCAGAAGGAAGCCTCTTCTAAAGATGATGCACAAGAAAGCTCACAAACAGTTTACTGAAGACAAGCAGACTAAGGACATAAATTACTGGAACCATGTCCTGTGGTCTGATGAGACCAAGATAAACTTATTTGGTTCAGATGGTGTCAAGCATGTGTGGCGGCACCCAGGTGAGGAGTACAAAGACAAGTGTGTCTTGCCTACAGTCAAGCATAGTGGTGGGAGTGTCATGGTCTGGGGCTGCATGAGTGCTGCCGGCACTGGGGAGCTACAGTTCATTGAGGGAAACATGAATGCCAACATGTACTGTGACATACTGAAGCAGAGCATGATCCCGTCCCTTCAGAGACTGGGCCGCAGGGCAGTATTCCAACATGATAACGACCCCAAACACACCTCCAAGATGACCACTGCCTTGCTAAAGAAGCTGAGGGTAAAGAGGATGGACTGGCCAAGCATGTCTCCAGACCTAAACCCTATTGAGCATCTGTGGGGCATCCTCAAACGGAAGGTGGAGGAGTGCAAGGTCTCTAACATCTACCAACTCCGTAATGTCATCATGGAGGAGTGGAAGAGGAATCCAGTGGCAACCTGTGAAGCTCTGGGGAACTCCATGCCCAAGAGGGTTAAGGCAGTACTGAGAAATAATGGTGGCTAAACAAAATATTGACACTTTGGGCCCAATTTGGACATTTTCACTTAGGGGTGTACTCACTTCTGTTGCCAGCAGTTTAGACATTAATGGCTGTGTGTTGAGTTACTTTGAGGGGACAGCAAATTTACACTGTTATACAAGCTGTGCACTCACTACTTTACATTGTAGCAAAGTGTCATTTCTTCAGTGTTGTCACATGAAAAGATAGAATAAAATATTTACAAAAATGTGAGGGGTGTACTCACTTTTGTGAGATATTGTATGTGTATACATTTTAATCACCACACATCAGCGTACAAAAGTTAGTCTTTGTTTCAGATAGTGCTAGTTCATCTGTGATCTATTGATATAATCGGTCCATTTCACGATGTGCTGATGTGCATTATAGGACCTACGAATAACAATGGTAGTTCATAAAAACACATTATGGTTGACAATGCACATAAAATCACCTGAAAACATACATGGAAAAGTGTGGATCCAGAACTAGTGTTTTGGCAGCCCCGACTCGGTACCAGCTCCTGCCAAGCTGGCCAAGATCACCTTCCGTCTTCTTCTTTAGATAGGGTATGCACACACCTCCAAGAGAAAGACTCTGCTGTCTTGGCAACTACTTTGTCTAGGCCTGAGGCCTGCAGAGGGAACATCTCTTGAATCTTTACATTTTCCTCAGTTTCTCAACTTTGCATACAGTACACAGTTCATAACACAGCGTGTCTGGCCAGATCTCCCATACTCCTCCTTGTAGGTCCTCCTCTAGTGAATTCCTTGTTTTGAGTCTATATAACCTACCCTGCAGGGTACACTCCTCCACACACTACAGACTTACATAGAGTATATCAGGGGTAGCCTGACTCCTTCCACACCAGGTTTTATAGGGGCACCACATTCTATCCACTAGTTAAAGTACGAAGGAGGGACCTTACTGAAAGAGGTACTAACCCTGCTTACACCTTCTCATAAGTGCAAGCAAGGTTTTCTTGCGTCTAACTCTAAGTGGGTAGTGTGTAGTGCAACAGTTTCAAAATCTAGGCATACTGGGTCAGTGACAACTTTGCATAAGCCTATAATTAGGCTTATGTTTTCTTCCTCTTTTTCTTTTTTTACTAGATAATTGAATCCAACTGGAAGTATGAAGACAATGCAAGTAACTTTTTTTTTTTAAATTACAGAGTCAATTTAACATGTATCTCATACAATAATATGCAACCGTCTTGTTCAGAAAGTTTGTTCTTTTACTGTAAGACTGCTAGAGGTTTAGACAGCAGATAATGGCAACAAAGAAAATGGATATGAATTCAATAGACAATGTAATATCATAAGGAGAACAATGAAAGGCAGTAGAATTTAGTATTTGGTATTAGGAACACCTTACAACCTATAGAGCATGATAAAAAAATAGAGCTGGATGGACATGTTTACTTTTTCAACCAGATTAACTATGTACAGTAACTATAGCAAGATCCCCGGCCTCCTTCAGCCTAATAAAGGCATAGTGGGTGTAATGCAAGGAAGATTCATTGGGTGCCAGACACTTCTTGAATGCAAAGAGATTTCTATTTCTCTTAACAGAACTTTGGGAGAGAGGGTTAGGGCCAGGACACCCTTAGGTAGTTGCAATGTTAATTGGCAGACACGGAGACTTCAACAGGAGGACAGCTATGCAGGAAAAGGCCTCCAGCAAGACTCCACATCTGCATGTGTAGGAATGCTGTCTCCTATGGCAACAGTCTTTAACAGTTTTTAACACAAGGTGTAACAGTTCCTTCACTTCCACTACAATCACTTCTTGTAGTTCTTCAACCCCCTGAGCTCCCAGTCTCTTTCACTAGACTAGATGATTCACTGCCACTGAATCCTGTGAGCTCCGACAATCTTCACTGTAGTATCTTCCTCAAGAATCACCCCGCGCTTCTCTGCTGGGTCCCTAGCTTGGCATTCAAGATACTTCTCAAGCTTCACCCCACTGGCCTGCTCGGTCCCTGGCTTGGCACACAAGGCTGCTCTGCAAGCGTCACGTCCACTGGCTGGGTCCCTGGCTTGATACCCACTGAAGTTTCCCGATTCATCACTGTCCCCAGTTGGTCAGAATTCTGCTCCGGTACTTGCTTCAGCTACTCACTGTGGTCCATGGCAATAAGGTGGTTGGTCCCTTAGTGGTGACAGCTTCCCCTCTACCTCCGACCATGACAGGTTCACCGGCGGACAGAACCGTCACTTCTGGTTGGACTGCAAGCCACAATCCCAACACTGCGCTGCTCTCTTGCTTCTGGAAAGTCCCTCAGACAGCCTAGCAGCCAGATGTGCCCAGGATATGCCCAAACTCCGGCCTAGCAGCCCGGGCAATACAACACACGTTCACCCAGACAGCTGTCCAGGTGGCACAGAACATTGATCACCTGACTCCACCCGAATATATAAGTTCTCCCATTAGGCCAAGGAATTTAAGAAAACCCCTACCTGATGGCTAGGGTACCCCATATACCCATAATCTGACCTTGCATTGCCCTTCTCGTATCTAATGCCACCACCAGATACCCGGCCACATAGCGGCAAAGGAGAGAAGTGCAGCAATTACAGACTTGGTGTCAAATCACTTGATCCCTAACAATGGGCCAAGGTAGCTATACCTGGCAGGTAAATTTAGGAGCAACCCTGCCTAAACACCAGGGTGCTATACAACTATGTGTTGTCCAATCACAGCCCAGCTGTATATGCCCTAGTGTAGAGCAAGAAATGACAGCAAGCATCTGGCTGGACAGTTCAATATCTCCATGACTCCAATCTTTATACATTACCTCAGAGGAAAAAAGTGCAAATACATGTTTACAGAAGTTTGCCAGCATCTCTGCTTTTATAAATGTCCCCAACTGCTTCGAATTTTGTGCATGCTTTTGCTGGCAAAACAGCCATCCAACCATACCATTTAAATACCAATTTGAGATTTTGCCAGCATCTAAATGTAACATCATCGTTTGGCAAGTAAAGGCAGCAATGTGCTATTTAAAACATACTTATTTTGTACTGTGTCATTACAAGAATTTGTTGGCTTGGTCACTGTTCTGAAAGGTAATGCCAATTCAAAAATGCCATTGCAGTTCTTTATTTTACAATTTAAAAATAATTTTAGGAGTGGTGGTGGTAAGATACAAATAAGCGCATGTATTAGTATATAAGTTTATTAGTATTCTTTGTGTACAGTATGTGTTCACATTATTAACTTCACAGATGCAGAGCAGGCAAGAATGCAATGCTGGCTGAAATAGCTGTGTTAATATGCTTGGCATTTACTAACATAGTGCAAATGCATCGTACATATGTCCTAAGCATGTGCATCGTGTTTATATTCAACATTCATCTAGTAATTTAGGGATTATAAAAATAAGTGAGAACTGGGGACATAATGAAATGAAATAAAAAAAAAAAAAACACTTTTAATGTATCAGTTCTAAAATGTCTTGTTGACAAATAGCAAAAGGGTAAAATAACATATACTGGGACCCCAGTTATGTACAGCAGAGTACAATAAAAATACATAGGTAAAATAGTATTAGTATATTGTCACCACAACTTACTCAATATGTTATGCTACACATATAAAAAACAATAATTAACCAAATTAGATGTTAATCCAGAAGCATTAATGTAGAAGTGACACTAACTACATAGATCAAATTGACTTTTTTGTCCACGTAGGTAATGTCGTACCACCCAGGTATGTGAGGGGTTGCTATAAGTCTGGGTGAATAAATGTTTCTTGAGTTTGCTTTTAAAAACATCCAGGATGAGTGTTTTTCAGAAAATATGATGGCAGCCAGTGGAGAGGGCTACATAAAGGTTAACCTGTTGCTTTGCCTTGCATGGGCAAAAGAACAGGTTCTCTTTAGGCTGGGTTCACACCATCGCCACATGCGGCTCCCAGCAGGGGTCAGGTGTTTCCTCGTTCAAAGCTTCAGGTCCGATTTCAGCCTGAATTTTTGGCTGAATTCGGACCTAAAACAGATCAAAAGAGGCACAGGGCTCCTGTGCAAATTTGCACCGGAGCCGCAGCGGAGATATGTGAACCGGCTCCATAGAGAGCCAGTCAAAATCTCCTGCTATTGCGAATTGGATGCAATTTGCAATGGTGTGAACCCAGCCTTAAAGAGTGTTGCTAAAATTTGAAAAACAATTTAGAGCTCATTCGCATAGACTTAGTGGCCAGTACACCTGTGCAGAGTGCCGTGTTAATTCGCCCTGAAGGTGCAGGTGACCCATGCAGCCAGCCTGGTAAAATCAATGACAGGCTGATGGCTGCATAAATCTTCACTAATAATCACGTACTTCCCTCAGTGTATATCTATGAAGGACTGATGTGCGACCCCTAACACAGACAGACTGCATTCAAAACTGTGCATAGGTCCTGCACGGATGGACACTCAAGAATGTACATGAAGATCACTGAAGATCTGTGCAGCTGTTGTCAGTACAGCCGTATGAACGAGCCCTAAAGCTGAGTGTGCCAACATGATTGTCATTCACCTATCTTGACCCTTATTTTATTGTAACAGAGCCTGCATCAGAGTAGGCATATTTGACGTAAATTGTTGAAAAGGTTCCCCAAGCAAACCGTAGCAACCAACCAGACAGCATCTGTTAGTTGACTTAATTCTCGTGAACAACATCTGATTGGCTTTATTGGTTTATTGGATTTTTCACATTATTATTAATTAATCTTGATAGTCTTCAGATAAGGATTATGGATTCCTTCTGTGCCTGTGTCTGTTTCATTTGCTGCTCATAGACTTAAACACATCCATTCTGTCAATGATTACACTGGCAACATTTTTCCCTGGAACTCCTAACTGTTGATTTACATATATTTAGTTACTTCCTTATGAAATGTTTATCCTAATACCATCTAAATTCTTTGGAAGTAGACTAGCAAATATTCTCATATTTGTAATAGTTACAATGGGGAGTTTATAATGGCAGGGAACTGATGTATACAAACTGAAAGCAAGTAGAAAAGTACCCAATGAAATGCCCCATTTCATTTTCCCAGCAAGTAAAAATAAATTATAATTACATGCAATGGGCAATTGCATATTACTTTGCTTAATTCTTTATATGTCAGCCATAGCATGATGTTTTTTTAAAGGTCCTTTCACACGGGCGCCCCTGTGTTGCAGATTCCGCTTGCTCATCGGTGGATCGCTCCACCGATTCCTGCTGAGCAGGCAGATGTCAGGTCCTTGTCCACTCACTGTGCAGAGCGGACACGGACACAGTCCCGCTCTCCTCTATGGGGAAATCAGATGGAAATGGACCACCTGTCCATTTCCATCTGATCCCATCCGATCCACTGGACGAAAGGAAAAAAGGACCACCATCCGTATGGTTTTTGGGGGCAGGATCAGACTGGATGGCGGTGTGTGTCATCGGACATGTGTCCACTGACCTCCGCCGCTTCATAGAGGTGACTGCAGGGTCCAATTAGGTTTGCCTGACAGGCGGACCTGATCACACAGGCCGTGCGAAAGGACCCTTACTCCTTCCCCTCTCATCCCTGTACACCCTCTATGGATTAGGGCAGTTTTTACATTTCTGCTGTGGGCCTGTTTGTGTGACAATAACTTTGTCATTAGTTAAGATAACAAAGTAATATATATATATATATATATATATATATATATATATATATATATATATATATATATATATATATATATATTTATTTATTTAAGGACAAACAAACCTTTCTTTTTGGTACCATGATGCACTTACTGCACACATTGGGGATTCAACTCAAGAAGTGCCCCTCGCTGTGACCAGTCCTTTGAGTTGCAGCCCTGCCTGTCATTTGCAGCTGCAGATCAAAGAAGTTCCGTGGATGCTGGCACTGCACCCACTCTCTAAAGGGGATGGGTGCAGTCCATACATAATACTGTATGTACATACACCTGGCCTGCCCTTACATTCAGTGGATGCACAAGTCAGTCTTTTCCTTGTCAGACCACACAAATGATTCCAAATAATGAACGGTATTTATAAAACCTACTGAAACCAAGTAATAGGCAGCCCAAAGGTCTGAGGGATAAATCGCACATGTTTTTATTGGACACAAATGGATGGCACTGGCACTGATTGCATGTACCCGCTCACACAAGTGGTTACATGTGATCAGCACCTATGACTGAGCCTGAACACACATGGTTTGCATTCAGGGTTAGCGGCTCTGACCACATACATGCTGGATGCTGCTAAGCACCCAAATCATAGACTTGGGGTACTGTAGAGCCTTCAGGAAGGGGGGCAACCTGTGATGTTACAAACAGAAATTGTCCCTGCATTCATATATCTATAGGGGAAGCAGCCATGGGGCAGAACCACAGAAACCTACCCCTCTTCTTTATAACAGTGGTCGCAAACCTTTCAGATCTCATGGACCTCACTAAACTCACAATTTTGAATACTGCGGACATAAGTTATACACACAATGCTCTGGATCTCTACCCCCCCACCCCGGATCATTGTGCTGACTTATGCACACAATGCGCCAGCTCTCTGAACCTGAACCCCCCCTGCACTCTGCCTCCCACTTCTGTATGATGCTTACACACTCATCATTGAATCTCACCCCCTTATCCAGCCATGTGCTCGAGCTCCGTGCTCCCTCCCACAGTCAGTGATCAGCGATGCCATTAGAAGTCCCTTTCTCGTTCACCTCCCACTCTCTGCACTACTCCCGACGCCTCACTCTGAGTTCACAGGAGGCGGAGCTATAGAGGAGGCATCGGGTATCAATGTGTGCTGACAGTATTGACTGTCAGAGCGCATTAAGAACAATACTGGAAACAGCATTGGGTGGTATACGTCTGCCGCAATGTTGATTTGTGGCAAAACCCCTGGGGACAACTAAAATTTTCTCGTGGACTATCAGTGGTCCATGGGCCACTGGTTGGTGACCACTTCTCTATAACAATTGCTTTCCAACAGGAAGCACCCATCATCAACAGAGATGAGTCCAGGCGTCCTCAGATGCTGGTCCAAACCCATCTGAGATATTCTACTAGGTAGCTGTTACTGTGCACCGTCAATTATATGCTAAGGTATTCGTCACATTATTGGGGCTCGGCCGCTTATGATCGGTGGTGTACAGTGACAGCTTCCTGACGGGATAGCTCAGGTGGGTTGGACTAGGATCTGAACATACTTGAGCTCAGGCCCAGGTTGGGCATAGGGCAAATTGGGCACTTGCCCGGTGGGCCGCGGCCACCAGGTTTCAAGTCCTTGCGGGGCCCAAGGCAGCTGGGCTGCTCTTTGAGCCCGCGCCGCTCATCCAGCCTCTCCGCGGCCGCCCGGCTGCCAGTTAAGCTCAGCCATCTGCGACGGGGGAGGAGCTAGATGAGACGCCTTTGGCCTCTCTGCGGCCGCACGGCGCCCGTATAGGTCAGCCGTCGGTGCCAGAGGGCATGACTGCGAAGGGGGGAGGAGCCAGAGCAGACACCTGCTGCAAACACCTTGGGGCCGGATAACAGAAAACGTGAGTGCAGTCCCCCCCATAAACTGGATAGGATGAGCGGTGGGGGCGGCTGCATATAAAACAATCATTCTCTTCATCTTCCTCCTGCAGTATCGGAATGCCTGCGAGAGGTAGAGGAGAAGCAGGCATTCCGAGACTGCAGGAGGAAGATGGAGAGAATGATTGTTCTATATGCATATAAAGGAAATCCTGGTAACACTACCAAGATCAAAACGTAGCTACTTAGGCAACGAGACTTCTAGTTGCCTAAGTAGCTGCTTTTTGATCTTGGTAGTGTTACCAGGATTTCCTTTATATGCATAGTTTCTTTGGCTATAGCAACAGTACCATATTTAGGTAAACTGTACTAGGGTGTATATAGATCACCCTCTATCGTGGGTTGTGGTTTCAGCAGCACTTGTTTTCCCTTTCTTTTTTGTTTGTTCTATATGCAGCTGCCCCCACCGCTCCTCCTATCCTGCTTCTTTCTGCTGCCCCCCCTAGGCTCTCCACCCAACCCATACTCTTTGCCTCCTCATGCTCTCCACCTCCCCCATGCTCTCTGCCGCCCTCCCAGTGCTGTCCACCTCCCCCCATGCTCTCTGCCGCCCCCCCCAGTGCTGTCCACCTCCCCCCATGCTCTCTGCCGCCCCCCTGTGCTCTCCACCTCCCCCCGTGCTCTCCACATCACCCCCATGCTCTCCTCTGCCCCCCGTGCTCTCCACATCACTCCCACGCTCTCCGCTGCCCCCCCTGTGCTCTTCATGTCACCCCCACACTCTCCGCTTCCCCCCTGTGCTCTCCACATCCCCCCATGCTCTCCACTGCCCCCCATTCTCTCCGCTGCCCCCACTGTGCTCTCCACCTCCCCCCATGCTCTCGGCTGCCCCCACTGTTCTCTCCACCTCCCCCCATGCTCTCTGCCGCCCTCCCTGTGCTCTCCACCTCCCCCAAGCTCTCTGCCACCCTCCCTGTGCTCTCCACCTCCCCCCATGCTCTCCGCCACCCTCCCTGTGCTCTCCACCTCCCCCCATGCTCTCTGCTGCCCCCCACATGCTCTCCGCTGCCCCCCGTGCTCTCCCCCTTCCCCGAAGCTCTCCACTGCCCCTCTGTGCTCTACACCTCCCCCAATGCTCTCTGCTGCCCCCCGTGCTCTCCCCCTCCCCCGAAGCTCTCCACTGCCCCCCTGTGCTCTCCACCTCCCCCATGCTCTCTGCTGCCCCCCACATGCTCTCCACTGCCCCCCTGTGCTCTCCACCTCCCCCCATGCTCTCCCTGCCCCCCTGTGCTCTCCTCTTCCTCCCTGTGTTCTCTGCCTCTCCCCTGTGCTCTCGCCCCACCCCATGTTCTCAAGGTTCTTCCCTGTGCTCTCCATCCCCCCATGCTCTTTCCTGGTCCCACCTCACCCCCCCCCCACCTCTGCTGGTTCCCCTCTCCCCTCTCTCAGGGGATCTGTCAGGGTGGAGAGTGGGGAAGGGGCCAGTTAACATGTCATGAGCTGCTCAATCCAAAATGCCCGGGCCTATTTTTTGTCCCAGTCCAGGCCTGCTTGAGCTCATCTCTAATCACTACACTACTACGTGGCCTAGCTTTTGCAAATGAAGCTCAAATTATATTGCTTGTTTTTTTCTATATTTCAGTTTGTATTGGTTGATGTTTATGTAAACATGTGCCCTAGCAAGTGGCCTCTGCCTTCTAATATAAGAATCCTATTAGAATCCTGCCACATACTTCTAGTGCATCGTATTCCTAATCCCAGCATAGTTTTGTCATAATGGATCCTGTAAGCATAAGCTTCATTTCTTTCCAGCAGACACTCATGAATTCTATGTTTCTTCAGTTGCACATTACTGTCAACAGTTGTTGTGAGATCAAAGAAAGCCCAGTTGGCTAATTTCAAAAGTACTGTACCATAGTTCAGCCAGTCATTTGAAATCCTGCAATGTGAATATCTGCTCTAAGATATTCTAGCACGTCAGATGACCTGATAACTTCATAAGTATTTATTATTATTTTTATTCAATCTATTTAAGGCACTATGAAATCTGAGTGTATGCTATTTTATTTGAAAGGGATGTTTTCAAGGGCTTACAAAGAAACACAGACGGGTTCAGGAATGGAAATCATGCGACAGAATGCATTCAGGGGAATAACAGGCTGCTTACACACATTTTAATCCAAATTCCTGTCAATATAAACAGAGCAACCTAAACTATAATGGATATAAAAAAAATGTATGTGACTTTTACATTTTGACTAGCTTGCTCTTTCATATTTCTGTTATTAAAGAGGAATTGCATTCTGCTCACATAATAAAAACATCTTTGCCATTCTGAAGCTTCCCTCCAAACACTTTGCATATTATATTATATATATACTGGGATTCTGTACTTGCCAAATATGCTGCAGAAATCTCCCTCCACTGAGTCTGGCTGCAACCATTTTAACTGTGGGCAGCTGAAGATGCTGCCTGTTCACTTCCTGTATTTACACAGACACACAGAGGCATAACTCCATCTCTGCAGCTCTCATTGGCCCTCTTATTATCCCCCCCCCCTTCCTGGCCAATTCTCATGAGAGTGAGAGAGAGAGCTGGGTATGATGTCATAAGCCTAGGCTTTTTACCAGACAAGAAATAGGAAGTGGGCTGTATAAGGTATTTACTGGTAGAAAAAAATGTTTTACTATCCAAAGTTAAAATCACAAGGGCAGAAGATTTAATAGATGGAAATATGAAAAAAAAAAAACGACCGAAGTTCCGCTTTAAATATGGAGATACAAGAAATATCCTGTAGAAGGAGCACTCAATAGGTCAATGCATTTACTGTGTCTCTGTCTTGAAGTGAAGCATTCATTAGCTAATTCTGGGCAAAGTATAAAATTTAGCCCCTATCAACCTTCTCACCTTCCCTTCACTCCTGCAGGTCTGTCCAGGTGCAAGGATGGGAGAAATAGCCTTGTTAGAGCACACACAGGGCTGTGTAATCTTTCCCTATCCCCATATGACAGCTTTGGACCAATCAGCACCTTGCAGCGCACATGAGAATTGGAGAGTGCATCACATACCCATCAGAAATAATGGGAAGTTCATTTTAATCTTTGCTGCCGAACCGAGTGACTGCAAACTGAAGGAACCTTTTACATTCCTTGCACAGGCAAAGCAAAGGTTTATTTTAAAAGTCAAGAAGCAGGGTCAGAAAGGACAGCTATTTGTCCAAATTCTTCTGAATTTCTCTGCTATTTAAAAAAAAAAAACAATTACATACTGAATTCCAAGAAGATGCAAAATTTCTGTGAAGACACTCCACCCTAATTTGTCTCTGGCGACTCAACCATCTTCTGTGCTGCAGAAAAAGCAAGGAAGATTTTTAATGGGAATTTCTGTTTAGTAAGACAGGAAATGAATAATGAACAGCTTTTTTTTTATGATGCCTGGAGAGGGCTGAGCTTGATGGGAATAAATTCTCTGTAGTGTAAAGTAACTATACTTTATTGTTAGAGAAAAGGCATTTATGGTAAAAACCTAACTGTTGTGGATTCTCACACTTGTCATCATAGTCTGGATAGTTAAAGCGGTGTTCCAGCCGCAAATTTTTTACACATTGTAGCTGCTGTCTTTTAATAAGGACACTTACCTGTTCTGGGAACACGCAATGTCTTCCCCCCAAGGCCAATCCGTCCATCGTCTCGGGTGCAGGCGCCACCATTGTAACTAAGGGAGACCGGCCGTGGAGCATTCAGGCTTCAAGGCCAGTTTCCTACTAAACATGCGCCACGCTGAATGGCCCCTCCGTCTTCTGGAACACACACAGGTCCAGGGAGCAGGAGGAAATGATGACCTGGGCCAAGGCCAAGGTAGGACGGAAGTACAGAAAAGGAAAGAAAAAAAAAAACTATCCAAAAACGAGTGGTGCAGGGGTGGTCTTTCCTTTAAGATAAAGTTGTGGGTGGAACTCTGCTTTAATGAGTAAAGGCAGAATACCAGGCAAATATAAAAACACCCATTAGTCCAGTTATTTATTTTTTATATATAATATCCTAAAATTTATGTTTGCACTGTCCCCTGCACAACACATATAAGGCTTTGAGCAAACAGTTATGTATTATTTGTGATCCAACATGTTTTCAGGTACTGGGAACTGGCTAGAGTTAACAGTAGGAATGAGAATCAGGTTTGGGTCGGGCATGGGTTCACCTCAAATCCAGTTCGTTCATGGACCTGAACTAATGCAGCTGTTCTATGCTATAACAATTAATTATCAATGATACATTTCCTGGCCTTGAAACTGTGGTCAGGTGACTTAGATTGCCCAATAATAGGGGTTTCTCCCTCCCTATAAAAGGCAGGGTTCTCAGCAACCTTTTGTCAATGTGTTTTGAAGTAGCATTACATCTACCCCACATTGCTTTTACTATTTTGTTTATTTGTATCACTTTTATTGCTCCGTCAGTTGCTATCTGACATAATATCAATAAACCATCCAGTTTGACCTGCACTATTTGGAGTCCTCCTTCCCTTTCTTCCTCTTATATGTTTGTTCTTTGGCGCCTATGAGGAGGTATGTTTTGAGACCAACATCTGGACCACAGAATATATGTGAAGCTCACGGACCGCGAGTTGGGGATACCACATCAAAACCTGCCCGACCTCCAAGGATACCGTATTCGATCCATACCTCATATGGTTTAAGCCTACATGACCCTTTTGCCGTATGACACTCAGGTCCACCATAGTTGGTAAGAGTACCAATTTTTTTCTACATTTGTAAAGTGACTGCAGACAAGTATTATACCATCTTCATGTGACCGAAGATGTCCTCATGGGAGGAATATACTTTGTCATATCCATGTGGACTTTGTTTCATTGCACAGATTTATCATTATTTTAATATTCATTCTATACATAGATAATATATTGTTCACTCCACATTCTGTTTTGTTTTTGGTGCTTTTGCACAACACATAGTTGTAGTATACTCTGTACCCAGGGTACATCTTCAGTCAGACTAAGATAGCGCCACACTGTCACTTTATTGTAAATTTTGCACCTTGTATGTTTGAGTGTTGGCTGCTTTTTTCTATACCATTCTTTTTAGTGCAGTTTTTTCTTCTACTCACCTATTAGATATAATTGACTTATATTCACAGAAGTGGAGGCCATACCCACTACCATTTGGACACATTTTCTTTGGGGACTTCACATGTTGCACCCAGCTCCTTGCCTCTGTTACCACAGCTCCTGTGGCAGACAGTCCTTACAGCTCTCGTCCTCCAGCCTTACATACACAGTTGACATGAGTATTTAAAAGGGATAACAATTCCGTCCCTTCCATCTACAACCTCCCTCATTTTTTAGATATATTATTGGAACCTTGGTTATTCATGTTTTTTTTTTGTAGAGTACTGATGCATCCGCCCCTGAAGAGTCGGTATTATCAGATGAAACGCATCGGGCTTACACAGATGCACCAAGTCTATACAGATGGCTCTACATGCTGTTTTTTTATTATGTTTTGATGTACTCATTGCAAGATGTTTTGTCACTCATGGTACAGGAGAATAAAACAAAGAGTAAAACATGTTTCAAACATTGACTATTTGCTAGCCTTGACATGTATGCCTCATTCAAAGTCCCAACCTCCTTTTTTATATCTGAATCAGGTCATTGCTCTTCCTGTATTTAGTGAAAAACATCTGATTCGCAACACACCTTGGATGTGGGCATGGTGTTTAAGAAATATATAAAAGTGATCTCTGAGCAACCTGTTCCTCATTCCCATCCTATAGGATAGTTTCATCAAAGCTGGTCGAACTAAACCAGAGGGCTTAGATGGTGAAAAAAAATAGATCCACCCTCTAATCACAGGGCATATTCTACCAGAGAGATCATAGCAGCATTCAGAGATTTATATCCAGAGTTAATCTGCAGAGCAGTGACCCAATCTATGTATGGCACATTTCTAGCACATTACAAAGTCAATACAGCCACATTGAAGACAGTGGAGTTTGGTCATTCGGTTCTAAATTAATCTAAAATCATGTCTATTGAGTAAAATATTTGAGCATTAACCTCCCTTGTTTGCCGTGCTATAACCCACGTGTATGCTGTCATGCTTGTGTCAGGAAAAGGTAAAACTGTATACTTACCTATTAGTAATTTCCATTTCAGGATGCTAAAGCATGATAGTATAAAAAATCCTTCCAGGGCTTCACATTAAAGTGTAGCTAAAGGCCAAATGTTTTTTTTTCTTCTTTGGATAGAGTAATTGAGTGTTATAACCACTTTCAGGTTTTTTTAGCCGTCTGCATCCTGTAGGTGAGAATATGTTTCACTTCCTGTCCCATAGCCAAAACAGGAAGTGAGAGGAAATCTCTCCAATGTTAGGGAATCCCGGGGTGGCACCAGAGTCACCAGAACTAGTGTCCCCATTGGAAAATAACAGCACTATTTCTGTTCTGGTGACAACCCAAAATTTGGGGTTTTCTTTTACTCTCCCTAACGGGGACACAGACATCAATAAAAACTGACAGGTGTTCTAATCTCTCTCCATTTTACCCAAGACTAAAAAAAGCTTTGCCTTTAGTTATGCTTTAAATACAATTGTGAGAATATTGTCTTGTGGTGGGTGTTTAATTTTAATTTGCGTTTATAGTATAACTCGTCCTGTGATTGGGTAGAGACCAAGCTATATCCATTTGTATGGTAAATATACACTTTTCCATTTTCTGTCTATCAACATGCATTTAGGCCCCTTTCACACATGCGGACCAGTTAGGTCCGCCTGTCAGTTTTTTAGGCGGACCTCAACAGACGTTACATATAGTTCTATGGAGCAACGGATGTCAGCGGTGACATGTCCGGGAGAGCGATTCTCCTAGAGGGTTATCTGATGCCAGGAGGAGCCGCGAGACCCCAGAAGAGGATGATCAGGGCCACTCTGTGCAAAACAAGCTGCACAGTGGAGGTAAGTGTGATATGTTTGTTATTTAAAAAAAAAAACGAAGCCTTACAATCACTTTAACCCTCAGAAAAGAATACACATACAGTACACTTATATAAAAAAACATAACTTTATTCCAAAATATAATTATTAAAAAGAAGGACATTCAGACCTTACTGATAACAACATGTTGAATGAACATCACATAAATATGGCAGAAGTAACCCCATACACCTATTACATCTTTATTTGTTGTCTTCATTGTCATTATCAGATTTCCCATTGAATTAAAATCTATTATATATGTTATTTCTTGTTCAAATATAACACTGTATAAGTCAAATTACACTTGCCAGGTAGATATAGCAAAAACATAACAAAGAGATTCAAATCAAATGACAACAACAAAGGAGCAAGAGCAAAAGGAAAAGTATAAAAGGGCCATGCCTCGATCTTTGTGTCTTATGCCGCGTACACATGAGCGGACTTTCCGGCAGACTTGGTCCGGCGGACCGGACTCCGTCGGACAATTTGATCGTGTGTGGGCTCCAGCGGACTTTTTTTTCCCAAAAGTCCGGCGGACCTAGAAATAAAACATGTTTCAAATCTTTCCGACGGACTCGAGTCAGGTCGAAAAATCCACTCGTCTGTATGCTAGTCTGGTGGACTAAAACCAACGCTAGGGCAGCTATTGGCTACTGGCTATCAACTTCCTTATTTTAGTCCGGTCCCAAGTTATCACGTACGAATCCGTCGGACTTTGGTGTGATTGTGTGTGTCCAAGTCCGTTCGTTTGAAAGTCCGGCAGACCTACGCTGCAAAGTCCGTCTGAAAGACTGTCGGGCCTAGTTCATCGAAAAGTCCGCTCGTGTGTACGCAGCATAAGATGTAGAAGTATTTAGTAGGGCAATGAGGGGAGGGTAGGTAACTAAGTTGGTACCTTGTAGAGAATACCAACAGATAACTTTGGTAAAAGGAAGTCATAGGATGATTTCGGAGTATCAGAAAGGGAAGTGGGTGTAGGGTATGAAAAGCTCCATCTGGGATCCACTGAGGAACCAAGAGGGAATCCTGAGATGGATTGCATTTAATGGTCTGGAAACATGTCGCCAAGTGTTAGGGGTGGGGAAGTCTGGTCCCCTATGTCATCTAAGATAGGCACAGAATAGCAGCCTTGGGTACAGGAGAGGGGGGAGGGAGGAGGAAGGAGGAACAGAGGATGGAGTATATATGTTATTTCATATGATTATAGGAAGGTGTACGGGGTTGCTTCTGCCATATTTATGTGAGGTTCATTCAACATGTTCTTATCTGTGAGGACTGAATGTCCTTTTTTGAATAGTTATTTTTTGGAAAAAAATTATGTGTTTTTTTTATATATATCTTTTCTGATGGTTAAGGACTAGCACCAATAAATTCCCATTTATCCATTTCTTTTGTTATAATGTTCATATACAGTACATGGAGATCTGCCATCAACAGGGACTGTATTAAGAGGTAGAAGTTCACTAAATGGACAAAGTAACCTTTCTCCAAGTCTGTCACTGGCCTAACTAATGTTTCTGTGTAATACAAAGTTCTTTCTAGCTACTGCCATGCTGATGATTACTTATGCGCAGCCTCTAGGCACAGAGTAGTGCTCAGAGCTCTGACTTGAAATGCTCTTCAAAAGCTACCCATATAGACAGGACATGAGATGATAGTTGCCTGCTATGTTTGCAACCTTCTCAGCTTTTCTTTTATCTAGGGTGCAGTCAGCTCATACCTGCATGATTAACCACCCTCTTAAGTCTAGGGCCAGTCTTAAAGCAAACCTGAGCATTGGCCATGCAGGGCGAAGCGATAGGTTTGCTTTTTAAGCCTATTCCCTCAGGAGCAAATTGTGACATTTCGTCCACTCTCCCATTGAGCTCAGCTGCTGATGGTAGTTCTGGTTCCTCCACGCAAAGAAGAGCACTCCTAATGACAGCACTGGTTCCTGGTGATCGGCTCAGCGCTGTCATTTGGGGGCAATGAGACAGTTAACCTTCAAATAGAAATCAAGCTAGGGCTTACACAGGGCTGTTTTTTGAAGATCCCATCATTTGAATAGAGCAGCGAAGGGACAAAGGAAAGGCAGGCAAAGGACGGGTTCACATTAAAGTCTGCTCTGCAATGCAGTAATTTTGCTGCACATGAGACATATTCATTTTATCTAAGCTTTCTATCACTAAAGTTACATTTTTCATTTGCAAATCCATGCATCTTCCATTCTGCCAAGGCCTGCACTTAGCATACAAGGAACTAGGTTAACAAAAATGTAATATTTTTTTTGCTATAGAAAAATATAACTAGTGAGTTTAAACCAAAAAATGCGTCTCAGTTGTATAATACAGGAAAGGTAAGGGCACCCATCACCAACAGCAACCAATTGGATTCTAGTTGACTTTTCTTTTGGAGTAGGTTAGAAAGTCAGATTAGCATCTTTCGATGATAGGAGATGATAGGTATTCAGATTTCCTCCACATTTCAATAACCAACATGAGTCTGTTTTTCACTTAGATCATTCAAATTAGAACAGCCAACTCAAAAATAAGAAATCTTCTTATGTTCTTCATTTGAATATCTAGACTACAGAGCTAATATATTTATTCACAAACAATTAGACTTAAAATGGTTGTAAACATGTGACATGAAATATGAACAAAGCATATCCCTCTATAGTGTGTACTTGCCTCAATCCAAAGCACTAAGGGGTTGATTTATTAAAACTGGAGAGTGCAAAATTCAGTGCAGTTCTGCATAGAAACCAACCCGCTTCCTGATTTTTATTTGTCAAAGCTTAATTGAACAAGCTAAAGTTAGAAGTTGATTGGCTACTATGCACTGCTGCACTGGTTTTTGAACTCTCCAATCTTAGAAAATCAACCCCTAAGTGCCATTTCTATGTGCTGCTTCGTTCCTATGCTATCAGCATGAATCACTTCTGACAAGTTTTCCTGACACCAAGAGAAAAAGAGGTGACAGGGGAGATTGACAGCTTATTGACAGCCTCAGCTCTGTTCCTGTGTGCTGTGTGAAGGGGTGTGTGTCCTTTCCCTCCAATCAGCTCTCAGAGCTCTCCTCACTGAGCTCTGCAGAGTGTAACTTCAGCTCACCTGCCCCCTGCTTTCTGGAAGCTCGGACAAGCTTTATATTTTCTGCACTAAGGATGTAGAGAGGAGAAGACTGCAAATAAACATATACAAATGTAGGAATATTTGTTTATTCTCCGTATATCACTTGAGGCCAGTCACTTCACTGGTTGTATGTAAGGGTTTACAGCCACTTTACAGTGTATCTATAGCCAAAACCTTTTGTTTCATTGTTAGATAGGGTAGCGAAGGGATAGAACCACAGTTTGTTTTTTCCTTTTTTTTTTTCATTCAGCAGGTTGAAATAAAAAAAGTGATCCGATTTCTTCATCCACAAATTCGAGCTGGTTGAACAAAAAAAAAAACAGACTCTATACCCCTATTCACACACTTGCCGTGGTTGGGGTAATCCTCACCGCTGTGCTATGGTATTCTGACACTTCCCCACCATCAGAATACACTGATCAGCGCTTACTGCTATAGCTAAAAGAGTAGCAAAAATCTGACAGGGCAGTTTTACAGAAGTTGATCAAAAATCTGACGATCAACTTCTGTACAACCACCCTGCCCCTACATGGACCAAAATTCGAACAGTCCCTGCTGAACCTGCCGAATTTTGATCCACGTATAGCCGGCTTTAGTGTGTTAATCCACCTTCAATTTGTGTGTATACATTTTCTGATAATGAATATAAAATGCAGAAAACCACTGTTCATTATTATTTTGGAATTGCCTAAGCAAGGGAAAAAAAATAAAGGATTTATGCATCCCCAACAGTATAACAGAATGCAGAAAATTCAGTTAAATCAGAATGAGAAATTCAATATATGGCCATATGGTTATTAACATCTGTATTAACGAGCCTAATAATTAAAAGGAGGCAGTAAGGAATTAAGCTGTCTTTTTTGTTTATGGCCTCCTAGCTCAGTATCACATTACTTCTTTTGCATGTACCTTCCTTAAAATGAAATGAACCTTCAAACACCCAAATCCTGTGCAGGAGAAGTTTCGTTTTTTTTTCAATTTTCCTGCACAATTGCACATTTGACTGTGTCACTGAGTCAGGATGTACAAAGAATTTCCAGGGGAAATACACAGAACAATAAAACACTGATGAAGGTGAAAACATTTGCCCACTTTTTTAGGATTTTTTTTTTTTTATTGCAGCTGTGTCATGGTGGGAGAAATTTCCCTTTGCTTACTGACTTAGTGACAGGATATTCACTGGTTTAGTAAGGAGGAATTTCCCCGACCAGGACGCAGACAACAATAAAACCCGATAGAATTGTAACCTGTCCCTTGTGGCTGAAGTTCCATTTTAAAGCTGAACTCTCTGCAAACATATAACACATAAAACAGTCATGTATTCATTAAATGTTTCTATTGCCTCGACAGGAGAGCGGGTCAGCTGATTTTGGAACGCTTCCTAAAAATACTATGCTTTAGATGTTCTTCTGCACTCAATACAGTGTGAACATATCTCTGTATAATTTCCCAACAACAGTGGTCTTCATCTACCTTTAATGCAACCACTTTAGAGGTACCCATAGGCATATGTGTCTGAATACCTTCAACATTGTACACTTCCTTAGTAAATAAAGCTAAAAATGTGCTTAGTTTATGTAGTAATATTAAACTAGTTGACATCAAAGAAGTAAGAAACAAAGTAGCACACCTGGTATGCTTGCTGTTAACTATCCTGGTGGTATCTGGATGAACATCAGTCCTTCCATGTAGCAGTCCATGTAGCATTGACTTTTGGCCCCTGTCCAACTTCTCATTGCCAGGTGCATGAACTGCTACAATGTCATCCAATTTGGTAACCATCATAGAAAGAGATGAGATATAATCCTGCATTGTTCTGGCTCAGGAATGTGTGTGTTTTTGGGATTTCCCCTCGTTATCTCTCCCGATGAAGCATCGGGGTTGATTTACTAAAAGCAAACAGGCAGGTTCATTTTCTTTTAGCTTAATGAATGAGGTGAAAATTCACTTTGCAAAGAACACTTGATCACGTGCAAGGAAAATAAAAAAATAAATTAAAAATATCATATAAAAAAAAACAGTGGGGTTGATTTACTAAAACTGGAAAGTGCAAAATCTGGTGCAGTTTTGTATAGAAACCAATCAGCTTCCAGGTTTATTATGTCAAAGCTTAACTGAACCAGCTGAAGTTAGAAGCTGATTGGCTACTTTACAGAGCTACACTAGATTTTGCACTTTCCACTTTTAGTAAATCAACCCCAGTTTTTTTTTTTTTTGCTTGCGTATGATTGGGCATTTGGACAACCCATTTGCCTTTAGGAAATCCACCCCTTTGTAACTAGGATAAAAACTAAGGAGAAGTCCTAGACATTCCTGAAAGCAATGACATTTTGATTAAACATGGTTTTGATTTTAGGAGGGTTTGAGAACCCTGCGGTGGACAGTTTACATTTTACTGTAATAATAAATGTATTACATGCTATACAGTATATATTTGATATATGATAACATTCCCAATTTAAGAAAACACAGTATACAAACACAGTATCTTAGCCAAATGGAAGCAGACAGAATTTTGGGCAGCTGTGCATGGCAAACAATCAGCTTCTAGCTTCAACTTGTTCAGTTAAAATGTTAGTTCACCTTTATAAAAAAAAAATGTCTATGCAGGCAAAGGTAGATAAAAATAAACTATGCAGCTGGCTGAAAAAAATCAAAGAGATGGGATTCCCCCCTTCCTGCCTTGTTGCTAGGATGTTGCTAAGACACTCCCAGCCATTACTACTCACTGACAACATCACAGGAGTGAGCTCTCAAAATCCCGCACATGTGCAGTTTGCTATGTCCTCCATAAGAGCAGTGCTGAGCTCTGAACTACTGCAACAAGAGAGAGAGCGCATGTGCTGGGGTTTGAATCAGTGAGAAAGTTTTCCCCCGTGATAGTGAAGGCGAGTGGTAATGGCTGAAAGCATCTTAGCAATATTCCAGCAACAAGGCAGAACAGAGGGACATCATCTCTGGGAGTTTTTCAGCCAGGCTTTGGGAGATACATAAATGGCCTACACCTAAGGCCTAGTGTACACGTGACGCTCAGGCAACCTCTTCTGAACATTTTTCTTGACAGCTTGAAACTGGCGTTTAAAAAATGTTCTTTTAGCCGCGCTTGCATGCCGCGTTTAGTCGCGTTTAGCCGCGTTCGTGTCTAGGAGCGTTTATTTAAGATAACATCATTAGACCCTCAAATAAAATAGGGCACCTTTAAAAATGCTTCTAAACTAAAATGCGTTCGGAAACATCGGCGTCTGAACCCATTTTTTGCCTTCAAAGAAAAGCCTCTAAACGCAACTGCCTAAAAACAACATTAAACGAACCTGTGTACATGTACACATAAGCTAACATTGGATGAGTTCAGGGGAAGCTGAAAAAAGCGTTCAACTGCCTCTGAACATCCGTTTACCAGCAGCAGTGTACATGAGGCCTAAAGCAGCACAGTTTATTTTTTCTCTACAGGTCCCCTTACACTGCATAGGTAGTTTTTTGGTAATGGTAAACTAACTAATAAGGCTGGCAATACAAGGTTCAAATCTCGGCTGGTTCCTGCTGAATCGAACCGTTAATATGCAGGCTGAATATACCAAGTTTATCGATCGATGAACTTGGGTACAACCAGCCTGCCAGATTCTCTTGCGATTATCTCTAGCAACTGCTATAGCCACTAGCAATAATCATGTCTTCTCCAGGCGGGGACGGCTTCCCCCGCCTGGAGAAGACAATTGCTGATTCCCCTGTCTGTGTTGATGGGAGAATCATGCAAATTTCTTTCTTGTTACCCGAGGTTGCAGGAAAGAAATTTGCACCGTGTATGGGCAGCATTAAGCCTTGAAAATGAAAGATAGAAGCTGATTGGCTGCCATGCATAGCTGCTCCAGAGTCTACTCAGTTTTGATAAATTCCCTCATTGTTGGCATGATTGGAGAAGGCTATTAGTTCAATAAAACATTTGCGCATTCCCCTTCTTTTTTTCTTCATTTTTAAGGTTATTTCAATTGATTTATGTGTCAGGGGGCTGAAGGTGGCATGTTCCACGCAGGCAGAGCCCTTGTGATTGTGTACTGCATGTTCTTTTTCTCTGGAAGGGAAATGAGTTGACAAAGTTCTCAGATGTACTGGAAGAGAAACTATGCTATTGCCCTTCTAGTAAAGTTCACATTCGCTAACAATAACCTTTGTTCCGAAAACTCTCGCTGTCAACTCTGCACTTTATTTTCACATGACTGAGCAAGCATGAGATGAATTAGCAAAGACAGGCAAGCTGTGACTGTGCAGTTACTGTGCAACTACAAATACCAGCATGCCAAAATAATCCTAATGACCCAGTCTGCCATAGTAATACACATCTCAAAGGATAGTTGAATAAAGCTGATTTGTTATGATCTTTTTCTATATGTAATGATGAGAGATGAAGTGGGGTGAAGGATCCTGTGCAAACTCTAAATCACTCCAAGTCAAAGTCTAATGCCCCGTACACACGATCGGAAATTCGGCCAGCAAAAGACCGATGAGAGCTTTTGGTCGGAAAATGCGACTGTGTGTATGCTCCATCGGACTTTTCCTGACCAAATTCCAGCCAGCAAAAGATTGAGAGCAGGTTCTCATTTTTTCGGTCGGAAAACGTTCCTATCCGAAAATGCGATCGTCTGTAGCAAAATTCCTACGCATGCTTGGAAACAATTCGACGCATGCTTGGAAGCATCGAACTTCATTTTCTCGGCTTGCCGTAGTGTTGTATGTCACCGCGTTCTTGATGGTCGAAAGTTCAGTTCGTGTGTGTGCAGGCCAAGCTTGAGCGGAATTCCGTTGGAAAAACCATCAAAGATTTTTCTGACGGAAAATCCGCTCGTGTGGGCATTAGAGGACTCTCTCCTCGCTTTCATGTGACAACACTGGGCCAATCACCATCTTTGCTGCCACATAAACGCAAGGTGTATTTGCTAGATCAATGATCTGATTGCTTGACACCAGCTCCTGCATTATAACGCAGCGGCTGGTATGCTGTGCAATCATCCCAGCACATTGCACTGTTAACTTTTTTTTTTTTTTTTACAAAATTAATTGAACTGTCACAGAGTGACGTTTCATTAAGTTCCATAGCCTGGTGAACGGTGACTGCACTGTGCTGGAAAAAAGTATGGCCGGACGCAATGCGGTGGTGTGAACTGGCCAGACTGGAGACAAAGCATTTTGCCTTGTCTTGTGATGGGGGTGCGGTGGGACTGCTTTGGAATAGCCACCCAATGCATTCCCACCTCATCTGGGGTGAATGGACCCTAAAGAAAAGGTGAGTAAAGGCAGGAGAGTGGTCAAGCATTAAGTGAACATCTTGCTTTTCTCTGCATGGGTAATTACTATTATTATATTATACACGATTTATATAGCGCCAACAGTTTACGCAGCGCTTTTCAATGTAGAGGGGGGTCAGCACAATTACAGTACAGTTCAATACAGAAGGGACAGGAAGGCCTTGCTCATAGAGCTTACATTCTAAAGGGAGGGGGTGGTGGTACAAAAAGTAATAGATGCGGGGAATGATTTGATGGGGGTGGCTCGGGGATAGTTGTTATGTGGGTGTGGGATAGGCTTCCCTGAATTAGTGAGTTTTCAGGGATCTCCTAAAGGTGGACAGGGTAGGGGCTGATCGGATATACCAGGGCAGGGAGTTCCAGAGGATGGGAGAGGCTCTGGAGAATTCCTGAAGGCGATCATGAGAGGAGATAACAAGGGAGCTAGAGAGCAGGAGGTCCTGGGAGGAGCAGAGGGGACGATTAGGGCGATATCTGCAGATGAGGTTGGTGATGTAGCTGGGGCGATGTTGTGGATGGCCTTGTATGTTGTGGTTAGCATTTTGAATTTTAAACGGTGGGGTAAGGAAAGCCAGTGAAGAGATTGGCAGAGAGGGGCAGCAGTCACGGATCGATTAGTGAGGTGTATTAGTCTAGCAGCAGCATTCATAATAGACTGAAGGTGGGATACCCTGCGTAAGGGTGGGCCATTAAGGAGAGAGTTGCAGTAGTCAAGGTGGGAAATAATCAAGGAGTGGATAAGTTGCTTTGTGGTGTCATTAGTCAGGAAGGGTCGAATTCTGGAGATGTTAGGGCGGCAGGATTTAGCCAGTGATTGGATGTGGGGGCTGAAGGAGAGGTCAGAGTCAAGGATTACACCCAGCACTCTGGCATGTGTGGAGGGACCAATGGTTGTGCTGTTGATCTTAATGGTAAAGTCATGGGGGGGGGGGCCGGGAAGGTGGAAATATAACAAGCTCAGTTTTAGAAAGATTGAGTTTGAGAAAGTGGTGTGACATCTATACCGATATGTCATTCAGTAAGTTTGAGATCCGTGAGGAGATCGAGGGGGTGAGTTGAGGAGTGGAGAGATAGATCTGGGTGTCGTCAGCATAGAGGTGGTAATGGAAGCCATGGGAGGTTATCAACTGGCCCAGGGAAGAGGTATAGAGCGAGAATAGGAGGGGCCCAAGGACGGAACAGAGAGAGGAAGAGGAGCGCAAGAGATAATAGGAGGTAATACAAAGGTACGCTTTAAAATCAGGATTCATAATGGTAGATCAGTGCTTGGATGAAATGGTGGATGAAGTGATGGAAGACCATAGGTCAGGTAAGGATAGACCCTTTGAGACTTTGAGTGAATATTTTACTATGCCTAGTTTGATTGGAGGTTCACTTTAAAGCTATACTGTGGGTGCAAACATTTTAATTTAAATATATTCCTGAATAGCCACAAAGAATATAAATACACTTTGTGTGCACCAAATACATTTGCAAATCCAGATGTTAAAGCAGAGCTGTGGGAGGGGCCCAGCAGGTCCTACCACTACAGGTTGAAAGCAAAACACGTCAGGAGGGGGCGGAAACAAGACCAGTCATGCTGCATAAGGAGAGAGAGCAGCAGTAACCGGTCTTTATTACAGGAAGCACCTGCATGGGGGTAAAGTTTTACTCTAGATTACTGCACAGATCTGGAAGAAATACACAAAGTACACCAAGATTCAAGTATGCATACGCTTTGCACCTCTGTTTGTAATGCTATATATATTCAATAAACGCAACTGTTAAACAAAAAGGGTATGCATACGCATAGTGCTTCGATTAAGACAATATTTATCCTGAAGTTTAGCTTTAAGGCTTCATGCACACTGGACGTTTTACCAATTCTCCTAGAAGCCTCCTCCTGGCATCAGCGTTTTGGCAAAAAAAATACTTTGTAAAAGTGTGTAACGCGTTTAGGTGCCTTTAGGCACGCCAAGCGCTTTTGCCGTTAATTTATTAAATTGGCCAGAATAATAATTTATTCTGGCAAGTGAAACTAATTAAAGCGGTTAATTAAAAGGGGTAGGAAAATGAGTTTTGGGACTTTAAATGAGGATAGTGGGGCCGTTCCTAACCCCTCCTCCATCCCGGTTCGGTAATAAAGGGAGAGAACAAGTGCGGGACTTTAAATGAGGCACATGGGGGCAGAAGTATAAATTGAATAAGAAATGCAATTCATTAATAAAATGATACAAAAATACAAAAATTCATATATTTACATATTTAAGCACATAGCTCTATAATGATAATCTGTAATCATCAAAAAATGCATTCCAGCAAGGACTTCTATAACAAACATTTAGATACAGTAAAATAGGAACGTTCATACATATATAGTTGATAATAGTGTACACATAACGGTAGTTGTAAGCTCTATGCCGTTTCGGGACCTTATAGCCACTCATCAGGAGCATAACTATAGTGACCACCTATGGATGGGGGAGATAGCAGTATTGAATCATTTGAAAAACAAGTGGGTAAATGTAAAGCATGAATCCCACATTATTTCACTTAAACCTTGGACTTACAATAGTGTCTGCGCAAAGGCAGTGCAGCCCCGAATGCCAAGCCGGCCAATAATGTCCAAGCCCGAAGCTGAGGGGGCCTGTCCTGGCAGCGACACCAACACAGAGAGCCCCCCAGATTGGGTCAGAGTGTGGGAAATGGAGTGAAGGGGTGATGAAGGTGACATCATAGGAGGGGGGAGAGAAAGTGGGAAGGATTTCAACCTATAAAACAAGCATTATTGGCCAGCTTGGCATTCGGGGCTGCACTGCCTTTGCGCAGACACTATTGTAAGTCCAAGGTTTAAGTGAAATAATGTGGGATTCATGCTTTACATTTACCCACTTGTTTTTCAAATGATTCAATACTGCTATCTCCCCCATCCATAGGTGGTCACTACGGTTATGCTCCTGATGAGTGGCTATAAGGTCCCGAAACGGCGTAGAGCTTACAACTACCGTTACGTGTACTGTACACTATTATCAACTATATATGTATGAACGTTCCTATTTTACTGTATCTAAATGTTCGTTATAGAAGTCCTTGCTGGAATGCATTTTTTGATGATTACAGATTATCATTATAGAGCTATGTGCCAACATATGTAGAGCTATGTGCTTAAATATGTAAATATATGAATTTTTGTATTTTTGTATCATTTTATTAATAAATTGCATTTCTTATTCAATTTATACTTCTGCCCCCATGTGCCTCATTTAAAGTCCCGCACTTGTTCTCTCCTTTTATAATAAAAGCGGTTGTAAACCCTGAGGAAACCTCCCCCCCCCACTCCCCAAAAAAACCTGCAAGATAATGGCATAACGTGCTAGTATGCATCGCATACTAACACATTATGAAATACTAACCTTAGAAAGAAGCCCCCACATCGGCCCCCGGTCACCGCTGAGGGGGCTGACATGTTCCCCCCCGGCGTTTCTTTCGGGTTTGCGGCGCTGTCAGGGGCCGCATACTTGTGTGAATTGCCCCAATACACCTCTGCCAAGAGGGCGCGTGCGGTGTGCTTTCGAAACAGTTACCTTCACCTAACCGAAAGCTCCCGATCGCTCATTGCAAATGGGAGTTTTCGGACTACGTGACTGCTGTGACAGCCAATCATGGCAGTCACGTGATCTTAAGCCATGTCCCGCCTCCTGGCATCATAAAAAAGGTCCGGGAGGCGCCGGCGCTAAGAGATTAAAGTTACTAAACCCAGGACCCTGCATTCACTATATCTGGTCTTCCACAGTACACAGAACATGGGAATGCAATTATTTTAGTAAATATAAACTTATATATACCTTTTCTCATCAGCAGTTATAGCAGTATTGCGACTTCTATCAGTGTGTGGTCGAGCACTGGTTAAAGCTTATAGGAGGAGTTTTCATTCCACCCTGATTGTCCTATGAGGCTGCAGGACCCATGACCCTCTTTAAAGTGCTGGAAAGTGCTGATTGGCCCTGTGCTGATCACATGCACCCTCCCAAGTAAAAAAGAACTCTCTAGCAATACACACCAAGCTGAGCATGTGCAGCTTGCCTCCAAGGCTCTGTTCTATCAGGAGATGGGTTGGGGACTGTGGAAGAAGGGGAGGATCAGAGAAAACAGCCTTTTTACACAATGCAGGGGATTTACCCTTTAGGTTCAACAGTGAGTATAACAAGCATGCTTTACTGCATATACAGGTTGATTTTACTGTTGTGGGTTTAGTAACACTTTAATCGAACAAGCTGAAGTTAGAAGCTGATTGACTACCATGCACAGCTGCACCAGATTTTGCACTCTCCAGTTTTAGTAAATCAACCCCTATGTGTGCATGGACACATAGACCAACATGCAGGGGCATTTAGAGGCAGAAAAAACCCCACCAGAAATCCCTAGAAGCAGCTGCAAAAAGGTCCAGCATGAATGAGGCCTACAGAAGAAGTATCATCCTTATAATAGTCAGTTCCAATAGGACAAAGTAAAAATAGCACTTCTTAGGTACCCTGTAACACTAGCTGAGGTGTAAGCTGAGATGTAAACAAGAGCGCTGCATTTGTGCACAGTTGCTGACACCGCAACTAGCAAGGAGATGACTGAGCTGCTAGCGAATGTATTTCTGGCTTGCCCAAGGCAAGGGCAATCATGAAGTGTGCAGAAGGTGAAGCCAACACACTTCCTGGCTGTGGTGTCAGGCAGTTGTTGCGCTGAGAGGGGGTGCCCTGCCCAACATCACAGCTAACGTTACAGGGCATCTAGGAAGATGGGGCAAGGTACTACATGTACTTTGTCCCATCGGAAACTGAATAATGTGAATAAAAAAATCAATTAAAAAAAGGGATCCTTGTTTTTTAATCGAATTCTTTTGCTGCCATGTAAACTCAGATTGCTTTTAGTTTTAGACATTGTCTTTTCTGGAAAACATTCTGTCGCAATGATGTAGCCTTTGAACTTTGTTCTAGTATATGCATCATTCCCATCATTCCTATTATGTCCTAACTACTAAATCATGTTTATTGTTTTGGGGGAACTATCCTGTGTGCTTACTTTTCACTGGACATTTAGTCACATAAGTAAATTAGTCACAATTTGTAAACGCATGCTAGCTAGCTTGCGAGTTACGGAACCGTGTTTTGAAAGATAAGCTGCTCCGCAATCAATAGGGTGCGTAGCACAAAACAAAACGACATTGCATAAAAAACACACGCAAAAGCAGTATCAGCACGCTCTATTCAGTGTGCCTCAATGCACAAACACCGATCGCTTTTACTTTTGTTTGTAATTTAACTAGGTCATACTGAAGACAACCGTACTGTAGTGTACAAAATAATGGCCTTGAGGGAATCAGCCACAATTGCATGTTATGTTTTAGTAAATAACAGTGATTGCCTTTATTGCTGAGTGTTGCTGTTTTAGTAATTAGCTGCAGTTTTTGATGAGACTTGAGAACATACAAACTGTCCTGTACAAGATCTGGCTTTGAAAAGTAAATGTTGTGTTTGTGTCAGTCATTGATTTTCAGCTGGTAAGATCTGCAGAGATGTTAATGGTATTTAAATCAGTACAACCCTCTATTATCACGTAATAAATACAAATAGTTGAGGGTGCACATTCATACCTCCCAACTTTGAGATGGGACACCTATCAGCAAAAGTATGCGGGCATAGGACACACCCATTGCCACGCCCCCTTAAAGGTGAATTGTAAAAAAAAACAAGATTGGTAAAACCCACAAGTGCTTTTTTTTACCACTACTGTTCCTTTATATTGGCTTCTGGAATTTACAAATGCAGCAATTTAGAAATCAGGAAAGGTTTAGCACTGGAAAACACTTTTTGATAGATAAAAAATGCATTTTTATACAGCTATATAGATCAGACCAAAATGAGGGACAAATGAGGAAGACAGAGGGACATTGCTCCAAATCAGGGACAGTCCCTCGAAATCAGGGACAGTTGGGAGCTATGGCAAATTCAGTCCAACACACCATACCATTTATGTTAGGTCACCGTGGGGCTGACAGTACAACTCGCTGGGGAAGCCACAGCATCTTCAATACCAAGCTCCAGTACAAAACCATTTGAAAGAGCCTTGAAGAAGGGGGTACTTCAAATAACCCAAAATGCATTAGCCCTATTAAATGCTATGCGATGATTGCATTTCAATTTTACAGTCATATGACTTGTCATGTTTCCATTACAGTGTACTCCATCTACCACACACCAATGTCACCTCACTGAAGAACTAGTGCATAGACCAATTTCTCCAGGAGTTGAGCAAGGGGGGTTCAACCAACTATGACCATCTGAACCTCATAACTTTAGGTTCAAACCACAAATTCCATTCACAACCATTGTTTATGACTGTCCCACTCATTGAAGACAGAATGGGGGTTACGAAGAAGGGAGCACTTAGAATCTGATGCAGCTGTGCATGGTAGCTAATCAGCTTCTAACTTCAGCTTGTTCATTTAAGCTTTGACAATACAACCTGGAAGCTTGTAGGCAGGTGCAGTCTACTTTCTCTACTACAGGTGGCGCTCTTTTGCAGTGGCACTATAGTTGGAGAGGGAGTCAAGAGGAACATAGTTCCTCTATGATTTCCTGGTTAACTGGGGAAGCATCCAATTGGATGCTGCAGCCCCATGTGACTCTGGAAGCCATCTTGGGTCAGACAGAGCCTATTTAGGCCTTGGCTCCCAGGTTTGGCGCACATTTGTGAGTTGGTAGAGTAGGGACAGGTACCCCACCTGGTAGGGACAGTACTAGCAGCTAAATGGTTCCTGACAAGGAGGGAAAGCGTAGGGCTCGCAACTTCTCTGGACACCTGTCTGTTGGGCACAAGACAGCCAGGCTGCATTCTTACCCTCTCTACAAGTGCTGGCATGTCAGCTGAATTCTACTCTCCACTTGCTGTTGGAACTGTAAGTGTTCCCAGTTGAGCTGACTTCCCAC
The DNA here is from genome assembly GCF_042186555.1 of Aquarana catesbeiana. Taxonomy (NCBI): domain Eukaryota; kingdom Metazoa; phylum Chordata; class Amphibia; order Anura; family Ranidae; genus Aquarana; species Aquarana catesbeiana. The sequence continues at coordinate 357,713,318 of NC_133324.1, read as the reverse complement.
TGGGTTATTTGTGAACTGTTTCTGCATTATTTCAATACAAGTTCTTTCATTGCAGTGGGACTAAGTGTGATATTCTGCCACACCACACTGCACCCCTCCTACAAGCTGAATGGTTTTTATGCAGAGCTGCATCAGATTTTGCAAGCTCCAGTTTTAGTAAATAACCCCATATATGTTAACTGTCATTTCATTCTGTATTTTCAGCTGCTTCGGTGTAATAAAACCCTTTGTTCATCGGATTGAGATCATTTTTATGCCTTAATATGTGCACAGCAGGGGCGTTGTTAGGTGGCAAAAAGACCAGGGGCTTCAGCCCGAAGTCCGGCACCAGGGGGGGTGAGATGTTACCTACCCGACGAGCACTGACCTACCTGACGCGTATTGACCTACCTGACACGCACTGACCTACTTGACATACATTGACCCACACTGACCTACCTGACACACACTGACCTACCTGACACACACTGCTGACCTACCTGACACACACTGACCTGCCTGACACGCACTGACCTACCTGACATGCACTGACCTACCTGACATGCACTGACCTACCTGACACGCACTGACCTACCTGACATGCACTGACCTACCTGAAATGCACTGACCTACCTGACATACACTGACCTACCTGACATACCTGACACACACTGGCCTACCTGACATACACTGACCTACCTGACCTACCTGACATACACTGACCCACACTGATCTACCTGACACACACTGACCTACCTGACATACACTGACCCACACTGACCTACCTGACACACATTGACCTACCTGACACACACTGACCTATCTGATATACACTGACCCACACTGACCTACCTGACACACACTGACCTACCTGACATACACTGACCTACCTGACATACACTGGCCTACCTGACACACACTGACCTACCTGACATACACTGACCTACCTGACACATACTGTCCTACCTGACATACACTGACCTACCTGACATACACTGACCCACACTGACATGCACTGACCTACCTGACCAAACTTCAGGTGACGTGACCTCCTCCTGCAGCTCAGCTGTAGTGTGCAGTGCGCCCATCACAGTAGAGTAGTAGACAGCAGGCACTCCAGGCAGCCAGAGCAAGAGCCAGAGCCATGACTAAGGACAGGGCATGAGAGGAGAGGAGAGCCGGCTGCCTGAGCGCAGAATGGAGATCTTCTCACAGTGATGCAGCACAGTGGCTGCATTGTAATTCCTGCCTTCTAGAGCCTGCAGCGCCTATGATAGACGTCACATGTCCCGCGGTTGGGGCATTGGACCAGTGGGACATCCATCATGGGCGCTGCAGTCTCCAGAAGGCGGGACCTGCTATGTCACTCGGACGCGCTCAGGGTCAGATCGGTCCCCGCTCGGCGGCGGCGCTCAGGGCTAATAACAGAATTGTGCATGGCTGAGACATGGGATTTTTTGGGAACCCACTAGGGGCTCCAGCCCCCCGCTCCTGACGCCACTGGTGCACGGGCTGTCCGATCAGGTCCGCCTGTCAGTTTTTCAGGCGGACCTGATCGGACACTCCAGACTCTTCTATGGAGCTGCGGGTGTCCGCCATCCAATCCAATCCTCTCAAAAACAGATGGATGGTAGTCCTATTCCCTATCCATCCGGTGGATCGAATCCAATAACATCGGATGAAAACAGACAGGCGGTCCATTTCTATCCGATTATCCCATAGAGGAGAGCGGGACTGTGTCATTCGCCTGCTCAGCTACGATCAGCGGAGAGATCCCCATTGAGCATACACTTTAAGGTACCCATACATTTTTATTAAATTCTGGCATAATGAGAATGATTTCCTACAAAGCGTGAGTACTTGTGGATCACCAAAATCCTGACTGCCTGCAAAAAAACACTAAGATCCACTCACCAATTAAGATTACATTGTCTGACATTAAAGCGAAGTTCTGCCTGGGTAAAAAAAAAAATTAAAGTCAGTAGCTACAAATACTGCAGCTGCTGACTTTTAATATAAGGACACTTACCTGTCCAGGGAGCCCACAATGTCGCACCCGAAGCCGACCCGACCCTCAGCTCCGGGAGCAGGCACCGGCATCCTTACTAAGGGAAACAAGAAGTGAAGGCTTGCGGCTTCAGGGCCTATTTCCTACTGTGCATGCGCGAGTTGTGCTGCGCTCTCTGATTGGCCCCTGTTGCCTTCTGGGACCTGTGTGTCTCCCAGAAGGTAGCGGAGGGGGCGGACATAGCGTAGTTCGCCGCACAAGATTGCGGCCACCTTTCCTCGGAAGTGGGAGCAGATACCTGGATTTGGATACCTGCCAAATGTGGAACCGGAGGGGGAGAGAAATCTGATCCGTGGAAGTTCCATTTCTGGGTGGAACTCCGCTATGAAGTGACAATATACTCTCATGTTTTTACATCAGTCCTTATAAAATATCAATGAAAACATAGCTATATTAGTATAATTTATTTATTTTACGTCTTTTACTGTTGGTTTCAGGCTTCTTTTTTTTTTTGCATGCATGCTCCCGATCCTTCACTGATGCACCTCACTGCTACTGGTGTAGAGCAAGCAGCACTCGTTATTTTAGGTCACATGATCTGATTTACGTGTACTACAATTCCAATGGGAGTGAATATTGGGGTTGATTTACTAAAACTGGAGAGTACAAAATCTGGTGCAGCTTCCAGGTTTTTTTTTGTCAAAGCTTAATTGAACAAGCTGAAGTTAGAAGCTGATTGGCTCCCACACAAAGCTGCACTAGATTTTGCACTCTCCAGTTTTAGTAAATCAACCCTCTGTGTCTAAACATAGATGTGTGATCAGGAAAGGGTGGCTATATTCACATACAAAGGGGGGCATGGAGAACGAATGTAACCACCATAGAAAAGGATGGAGAGAAAGAAGGTACATTCTACTTATATTTAGACATATTAAGGTTGATTTACTAAAACTGGAAAGTGCAAAATCTGGTGCAACTGTGCATTGTAGCCAGTCAGCTTCTAACTTCAGCTTGTTCAATTAAAGTAGCGCTCCAGTCTGAAAAAAAATAAAAATAAAAGCCAGCAGCTACAAATACTGTCGCTGCTGACTTTTAATAGAAGGACACTTACCTGTCCAGGGATCCTGCGATGTTAGCACCCGGAGCCGATTCGTCAGTTGGCCTCGGGTGCAGGGGCTGGCATTGTAAGGAAGGGAAACCGGCAGTGAAGCCTTCAGGCTTCACCGCCAGTTTCCATTTGAACATGCGTGAGTCGCGCTGCACTTTCTGAGTGGTCCCACCATCTTCTGGGACCTATGTGGGACCTGTGTGTGTCCCAGAAGGCAGCAGCGGGAAGGAGGAGGAGAGGCCAGAAATGCTCATAGATCGCCGCAGCGATCTTACCCAGAAGTGGGAGCAGGTACTTGTGCGAACAAGCAGAGCTTCCCCTTTTGGGTGGAGCTCCGCCTTAAGCTTTGACAAAAAAAAACTGGAAGCTGATTGGTTTCTATACACAGCTGGACAAGATTTTGCACGTTCCAGTTTTAGTAAATCAACCCCGTTGCATTTATTTTATTTGATAAAGAAATGTGAGTTTAAATCTTGACCCGTAAAGCTGCCCATTTACTTACAAATTAGTTTGCTCAAGACTTCAATTTTGGCACTGGGTAGCCGGATGTGCAGCAAATATCGGTCCTCTAGACTGGTTCTAAACAATCATATCATGCTGGTGAAAACGTAACGCTTGTTTAAGAGCCATGCACACAGTCTAATATAGCGTACTTTGCAGATAACCGGGGTTTATATGGATACATTGCTATAAAGTAATAATCCAATGTATGCTCTTACAAAATGACTATGGATAATTTGCAGTTCCTAATCTGCTGTAGAGTCTATTTTTCTCTGAAACAGGTGAAATAAGGACAACCTAAATACACACAGACTAGAAGTACTGTGTGCATTCATACTGTCATGGTATCTTCTAATCACCAAATGTCTTTGTGTCAGTAGAACAGCTGCTACAACTGTCACTTCAGCATGCAAAAAATTCCAAATTATCTTCTACCTTCCTAAAAGAACAGATGTTAGTTTACCGGTACATTGATCTATTCCACTTGTACAAGTATCTTGGGATTTATCGGATAGACTAAACACAGGTTTAAAATGTTTTTCAAGCACACACCATATGTATCTTTATATTTTGCTATAAAAAAAAGAATCTACAAATAGTAGATAGGTCTGTACACTAATTTAACGGTCACTTGCTCTTTCTGCGACTTTATTTAGACATTTGTTAGAGCAAAGCATCCTACAATGGATTTTATGGAATCAGTTCAGGACAATTTCCTGATGGTTCTGGGCACAGGAATGGTGCAAATGCTATTGGCAAGACCAGACACAGACTGGAGGATGTCTCACCACGTATGATGGGACATAATCATCTAACTCTACAATCTGAAATTGTGTCTGGGGAATTGTCATAATCACCTCTTCGAAAGTAGTCTATGTGTTGTGAAATATTAGTTTCTTTGTCTTGACATCAAAGGTAACCATTAGTTCTTAGAGACTTTCCAAGATGAAGAACCTCTATACACAATAACAGGTGCTCATGACCTTTGGAAGTGCTCATTATTTTAAAGGCTAGATCCAATTATTACAAGCAGTTATTTAATCTGGAACACGCTTTACATGTTTCAGGAAACTCTTACATACATACACCCAATCACATGACTTTTGTGGTATTCTTTTCTCCAGATTTCAATTGCAGGAACAACCATTACAGATCAGGGCAACCTTCTTGTTGTCGAACTATCAAACCTGTTGGTTAGTCTAAAAAGGGCATTGGATTTTCCTGTGTTACTGGCAGATTATAAACAAATGCAATGTTAAAATCCTAAGGTCGGTGTTCTGCCGAAAACTCCAACTCGCCAAAATCTCCAACCACCTCACTTCCGATGACTCTCCAGCAGCAATAATTGGGGATTTCGCCGAGCTGCCTGTTTTCACAAAACAGCGGCAGCGTATACAGTACGTTACACAATGACTGGCTGTTTTGACAGAATACCGGGTAAGGAGGAAAAAAATTGACCCCGCCTTGAAGGCAGCCATGTTGTTGGTTAGATTTGGGCGGACTAACAATGTCCACTCATTATATGGTGTACTGTAGTGTATACGCTGCTGCTGTTCTGTCAAAACAGCCAATTCGTCCAAATCTCCAAAGTATTGGTGCTCCAGAAGTGACCTGGTTGGAGATTTTGGCGACATGGAGTTTTCGGCAGAACACCAGCCTTACACAGGGTGAATTTCTTTCCTGCAACCACGGGTTGCAGGAAAGAAATTTGCTTGATTCCCCCATCAACACAGACAGTGTTGATGCCAGAATCCCACCTGCTGGGACATTGTATTTTCCCAGCGGGTTAAGAGGGAAGCCGTCCCCGCAGGGAGAAGACAGTGATTATTGCTAGCGGCTATAATAGCCGCTAGCGATAATTGCAGGTAAAACCTGTGCAGTTTCACTCTGCAAGAGCAGTTGCTGCAAAGATAAGTAAATGAGCAAAACAGCTGCCTTCCATCATCCAATCATGTGCAAGCAAAAATGCAGTTTATTTTTTCATTTTTTTTGTACATTAGATTGGGTATTCTTTGTAAAGTGAAACTTTACCTCATTTGCTAAGATCTGCTCTGAGTGCAACTGCACTTTGCAAAGTGCGCAGTCTATTTGCCTTCAGTAAATCCACCCCATTGTGTTCTCCCAGCAGGGAGAGGGGGAAACCGTCCTCGCCGGGAGAAGACAGTGATTATTGTTAACAGTTATAACAGCCACTAGCAATTATTGCATGTAAAATCCGGCAGGCTGGTTGTGCCGAAGTTGATCGACATTTTTTTCACCTAGTAAATAGCTTTTTAAATCAGGTGTTAAAATGACAAGGGAACAATTCATATTAATAATAACACATGAAACTTCTCCCCTTAAAAAATTCTAGGTGCTAAAAAATGGCTGAATATCAGTGCCAAGACAGATTAGTCCATTGCTAAGGGCAAGAATATTAAACTGAGTCCCCCCCCTCACTGATAATGCATGACATAGAATTGAGTGTACTGCCCTATGCCCAGTCTCCGTCCCTTTTCCAGCTGCCCATGGTTGGCATGAAAGGTGCACTGCCCATGCATGGTCAATCGCTTGCTTATTTGCAGCTAGAAGGTAGTTGCATAAGCATTATGTGTTTTTCATGTCAGTTGTGGGTGGAGAGTGGGCATGTTGGGGCATGGTTTGACAGCTATAGATGTCAGAGCAGACATGAAATCGTAACTTGCTATGCGGTGAGGAGGTGCCCCACTATTGTACCCAGGGTGGCTGCCCCTCTTGATCACCCCTTGTCCCGGCCCTACTGAAATATTTTATTTTTTTTATTGAACTGGTTATTGTTATCATGTCTTATTATAATGCTTCAACTACATCTTTATCCACCAGACACTGTGCATCTGAATTTAATTGACCACTGAAACAAGCACATACCTTCAGCTATGTGTGGTATGTCTCTGAATGGGACTTGTAAAAGCAGGTATTTCCAAAGTTAAAAGCAACTATGTCATGCCCAATTTCAAAGCAAAGTAAAATGCCTGACCCATGTGACAACATAGAGGACTTTTTTGTTACTTTTAAGTTTAGTATGTCAGCTGAATGACAGCATAGGCGGCTTCTGTCTGCATGTGATTTTCTTAGACCATTTGCTGGCCACACACAGTGAATGTGGGTCATGTGGTTGATTTCTCATTCAAGACATATGGGATTATTTGACAACAAAGTCCAAAAAAAGTAAAATGCTGTTTCCCGTTGTCACCAACCAGATGTCAAGATCTGTAAACTAAAAACAGTTTATCTGTGGTTGGTCACAATTGCAAATGATTAATAAAAATGAGAGATATTAGTCAGAATTATTTTCCAACTTATTTTAAATGCGTGGTATCAGGAACGTTGATGTTTTGAAGTTTCAATTAAAAAAATATATTTTTACTATGAAAAATGCATGTGGGGCACAAGTTGCATTAAATGATTTAAAAATATAGGATACCATAGAATGAGAAACATTGAATCTTCCTCTAATCATATGAAAAAGCATCCACATTTATGACCTATTAGACCGTTAGGGCCCACGTATCTGCTAATTTTTGACTGCATGTTTACATGCATTTGAAGTGTGCTTGACATGCGATTGACGCAAGCTTGAATGTGTTATGCGCTGCGTTTAGCTCTGCACTTTCAGTTCATTTTTGTATACGTTTTTGGGCTTGGCTTTCTTGGCTTAAAGGGGCATGGTGCTAAGTGAGTGTGGTGCATTTGTAGCACCTTTGTAGTGCATTCCCTGCATTTACAGTGCGGAAAATTGCGGCATGCTCTACTTTTTTTTTTTGTTAAAATATTTTATTAAAGAGACAATGCAATACAAAGGTAAATGCAAAAATGTGGTAAGAATATTATTACAATAAATATGACAAGGCAAGTAAAACATGGGAACAACCATGCGGAATCAATGAATAAGCAACATTTAGTTGGGGAGAACTATCCTCCACAAGTGAGTGCAGTTGCAAGCTGGGAGGCTAGACATATGTAACGTAATAACAAAAAAATGGAAGAGGGAATGGGGGGGGGGGGGGAGCTGATAAGCGAAGTAAACATATCAAGGTCTCCTAAGTCCTACTTATCCAAATAGGGAGGCTATAGTTTGGTGCTCCAAGGGGAAGGGGAGGACCAAAATGCATAAGAGGACTGGGAGACTGCAGTATGAGATGGTCAATGGGGGAGTAACGGAGGCATTTCAAGTTAGAGGCCCAAACCGGGCGTAAGAGGGCTGCAGGAGGGGGAAAGTAGATAAGAAACTGAAAGATGTGAGAAGGTAGACAAGGGAGTAGATGAAGGGAATAAGAGAAAGCAGGGGCAGGGAAAGGGAACAGGAGGAGGGAGGAAGGAACAAGCGGGAGGAAGGGGGGTAAGGGAACCCCTAGGGGAGGTTAGGAGAGCGATGACAAATTGAAGTTTGGGTAAGAGGAGTGACACCTGTGTAGTCACAGAAGCAATAGGGTGTCATCAAAGCCAGGGGGCAGGTAATGTGTTACCAAGGGCTGCCAAAGTTTCTCATATTTGCTTACTTTGTCTAGTAGGACAGCTTCCAGTTTGGCATGAATCGGTGCCTGGTGATTCTGTTTTTGGCCGCAGTTACACTCAGGGAAGGGGACTTCCAGCTCTACTTTTTTTAACTGTGCTGAACTGCACTGCAACTGCAATGATGTGAACTATGCCCATAGGATTACCTTGATTTTGGGTTGTCTATGCAGTTGGTGTGCCATTTAAAAATGCATCCAGGGGGGGCATGGCTTGGCACACAGCGCGGATGGCAGCATAGAGAAGGAGCTCCAATCTTCTCGCAGCCTCTTAGCCTTACACTGACCCAGCAGATCCAGGACATGGGCAGACCTAATTAGCACCAGTCGCTCCTTATCGATCCAACAATCGCACAGCATACCAGATTTATTCAGATCCCGGCAACAGGCAGCTTGAGGTGCAGGCTCGTCCAAGATGGCATCCGATGACCACAAGGATGAATACAGCGAATAGTCACAACCCGCAACTGAGGACATGGTAAGACAACCCTCTTCCCCTGATCATCCCCTGCCTTATGCAGATATGTCAGCGTTTGTAGCAGATATCAAGAACACTTTCTCCTCTGCTATCACGGAGCTGAAAGCTGACCTGCTAGCCCTGAATTAGAAAGCGCACAGAATGCCTGGGGCATAAGAGGGATAAGGCAATCACCCGCTTAGAGTCAGTATCTAAAGCCCATACTACTCAACTAATTGCAGTCAACCGCCACCTTCAAGATCTAGAGAATAGGGGCAGGAGACACAATATCAGGGTGCGGGGGGTGCCAGAGACAATAACTTCTGATCAAATCACCTCAGTTCTGTCCTCCATTTTCAACAACTTACTGGAGAGACCTGTGAACACTATCATTGCTTTTGAGTGGGTTCATAGGGTCCTCAGACCATGTCCGAGTGAACCAGCTCCGCCCAGAGATATAATTTGCTGCATACCAAACTACAAGCTTAAGGAAGACATCCTAGCTCATGTCTGTCAAAACGAGCTAATCTCCTTTAATGAGCACAAGATCACCCTATTTCAAGATCTATCACAGCTCACTCTGGGCAACTACAGGGGCTTGCGTCCCTGGAATCCCTGAAGGAACATATACAGATGGAAATTCCCAATTGCCCTGTCCGTCACCCTGGATGGGGTCCAGCACACCCTCAAGACCTCAGGCAAATTACCATTGTTCTGTGAAGCCCTCCAAATACCACCTGTGGATCTTCTGGATTGGTACTGTGACTTTCAGCTCCCTCCGTTGCCTCATAGTCCACCAGCTACACCACACTCCACTCCGACCAAACATGTGTCTAAGAAGGAGAAATACCAAAAGCAGCAGGGTGCAGACCCTTTGAGATCATCCCCAGCTACCAGAAGCATGAGAGCCAAGGATTACACCTGGTAATTACTGGTTTGTCTTTTTACATTGGCATTTCCTACTGAAGTGAACACCATATGATACAGCTATGGCTACTTCACTTACACCTACATGTTCCTGTTGATTTCCTCAATCTCAATGAGGTTGTTAATTTGTTTGGTTACCAACTAGGCGGGCACTTGACCATTGCTCTCTGTTTTTTTTAAACACCACTTCAATCTACCTGGTTGCCCTAACCTGGGCTCACAGATTCCCATCAGGGGCCCAATGGTACCAGGGGCCCAATGGTACCTCAACAGATCTCCTAAACATATATGCCCTCTGATATCTTATTGCTGACCCTGTGATCTTGATATTACTGTTATTTGTTAGATGTGTTATGCTAGATGCACCATATAGTAACCTTTTTAATGGTCGTATGTTCTGCCATATCCCTGGATTTAAATATGCTATTGTTCTTATGTAGTCAGTGTTACCTTTGTTTGCATTTACTATTTTACATTAGGCTGTGGGAGGGAGCTGTTTTTGCCTTTCTATCTAGACAGGTTATTCAGCTTTCTAATATCCCGCTTGTTTCTCCCACGTACCCTCCACTGTGCTCTACATATAGTGCCTTATTTGCATTCTCTTTTTCTTTTATGGTACTCACTGTTGTAGACACAACTTGCGGAGCCCCTCTACAATTAGTAGACAAGTGCTCATTGCTATACCTGTACATAATTTCCCTATTTAATCAGGGGGGCTCCCCCCCTTTTTTTTTGTTGTCTTGGTGAGTGGAGGTTTTTCTTACCCCTGTTCATTCCCAACCCGACCAGAATGGCATACTCTTCACTGAGGAGGTGCCCTACCCTGATTTCACACAACCTTGAGGGGCCTTAATAACCCAGAGAGAAGGGTATCCCTTCTGAGAAAATTAAAAAGCTCAGCCAACCTTTGTTTTCTTACAAGAGACACACTTTCAAACTCGCTCCATACCAAAACTATTTGACAGACGTTTTCCAAAGGTGTACCACACGCCAAACCCAAAATACAAATCCAAGGGTGTGTCCATATCACTGCATAAACACGCAAACTTTAAATTATCCCAGCAATACGCAGATCCCCAAGGAAGATTCTTGTTCCTAAAGGGAATATGGCACAACAGGCCAATAACCCTGGCAAATGCATATTTCCCTCATTCGGGGCATCTTGCATTCTGTAGCCACCTTGTGGAGGAACGAAAAAGCTTTGCCACAGGCTGTATCATTTTGGGAGGTGATTTTAATACCCCTCTACTTCCACTGCAGGACACCTCCAATGGCAAATCTAGTTTCTCATACTCCATCCTACAGAAAATTAAAACCCTATTGAATTCACTGTCCCTAGTGGATACATGGCGCCTGGTACACCCAAGTGGTAGAGACTTTACTTTTTACTCACCATTGCATAAGAAACACTTGCGCATTGACTATGTGTTTGTGCGTTGCCCATATAGGCATACAAACTATTTCAGACCATGGTCCAGTGTCGATTTCTTTGACACAGACAGATAAACCTCACGAAACGTGCAGCTTACGGTTGAACCCTACCTTACTGACTGACCCTGTTACTTCCAAACAGATAGCCGTAGCACTTAAAACCTACTTTCAGCTTAATGACACAGATGGAATGTCTCCCCTGACGATTTGGGAGGCGCATAAGTGCGTCATACATGGCGAACTTATCCGCCTTGGAACCCACAAGAAAAGGGAAGCCAATAAAATCGCTGTGACATTAGCGGAAAAAGAAAACCAACATAAGCAGTCTCGCATGGAAGCCATTTCTACAGAACTGTTGGAAACGCATGAAAAATTAAAGTCATTGCTCAACCTTAAAGCGAAGCGCAGTCTTTATTTTAGGAAGGGTTTCTATTATGAGCACGGGGATAAATGTGGCAAATTTCTTGTAAAAACCCTAAAACATTAACCCACGCTCTATTCTATCCATTAAGAATTTAGAGGGTCAACTCTTGTACAAAACTGATTTGCACTGAGTGCTTAGCTCTGGTGCATGAGGCTCCTGTATTAAGGTGCAGGTAGAAGGCAAGGCGCAGCATCCAGCCCCACTGTTGGCAGCCTATAAACTCCTTTGAGAGGCTGACAGCTGCTTCAGTTGGACGCAGCTGCAGAGTGCGCCGAGTGGTACTAAAGTCTTGGCCAGTATGCATCCAGGGACCAATGCTTGGAACTGCTACAGCTACTGCAAAAATTACATGACTGGTGTATTGCTGACTTACCACCTGCCATGGCCACACTTGACTCCTACCTTACCCACCTTATATGAATAAGACACGACCACTGTAGAATGGATTTAAATGGCCATAGCAGCCTTTTATTAACAAAAAACACCATTGTCAATAAATCTTTTTATCACATTCCATGAAGATAAAAACTTTACCCCACTAATGTACACTAACTGACTCTCTTAGTGCAGGTATTTGGAGGCGAGCATGGTCTACTGAATCGGCTGTATCAAGCACCAGTTCCATACTACGGCCCCCAGACGCAAATACACCGACTCGGAGACAATTAGTTACCACGTTACCACCTGATACAGCCCCAATACCGATATCGCCTTACTGACGTCACTTATTCGTGAAGGTACCCATACCAAAGGGGGGCCCCCCCTTTGGTATGGGTACCTTATGGTCACCTTGGCTGGTGTTCTGATATTCTGAAACAATTAGATACAGGATGAAACAGCCATCACAGCATAGGCCGCCATTTTTTTTACATATAGAAGGTCAGATCACTGACTGATTGTCCCCCACTGTCAATTGTCAATGTCATTATGTCCCATCTGATACTGACGACTCCCACAATGGCCCCATTGGACAACCATATCTTTAGACACACTCACCAAGACTCCTTATTTATTTTTTCCCTTTTTTTTATTTTTTATATCTCATTTTACTTTACTTTACTGCTTTATGGCCAATACTATTTGCAAGTGTTTATACTAATAGATTACATTGAATAATGTACCCTCTTGCCCAAGTTAAATTTGAGACCAGTTACTTTTGTTTCTATGTGGATCTATTCACAACTGCGATCAATGTTTTGATCTATTGTACTCACATATTTTTCGAACTATGTAAACTGCTTTCTCTTCAATAAAAAAATTTTGTTGTAAAAAATAAAATAAAATGCATCCAACTGCAGCCAACTGCATCCAACTGCATTTGGTGTGAAAGGGCCCTTACTCTACCCAATGCTGTTAGGGCATGCTATTAGATAGGGCCAATGTTACCTTATGTGTCCCTAATTCTGTTTTTAAAAAATAATCAGTATTGTTCATAGTAACCAACAGTTTATCTCATTGTCAATGGTCATCTTGTTACAAAACCAAAAATAGCCCATCCATATAAAATGGTAAATGCTTGCTTTGTCCAGGGGGAACAGAACAAGTAGCTATATTTACCTTATCCCCCCCCATGTAGCCAGTGCTCTCATCCCCTCTCTAGCTTTCTAGGGTGTTGGGGGGGGGGCATTGCTACTGGTCCTGCATTATATGTGCTGACATTGGAGAGCCTTTGACTGGTAGAATGGGGAAGAAAAGCCCCTTCAAAGGACTGGTTATATATCGCGGAAGAACTGTGGTATCAAAGTAAAAGGTAAACATAAAGAATAGCTCATTATTCTGTATTTAGTAGGCCAGGGTTTCCCAACCAGGGTTCCTCCAGAGGTTGCTAGGGGTTCCTTGAACAATGAGAAATTTATGCCTCTCAGATAAGTTCCCATTGACGCCACTGATCTTTTTAACAACGCTACTCAAAGAGACCATATATTTCGGTGTAGCTGTGCGGTGCTCACAGTGGGCTCCTTATAGCCGTCCCTCCGATACTAAGTTGGAAACTGACACACACACACACACACTTGGGACTGCAGAAATACTTTTATTAAACACAGGCTAAAGGTTACATGTGTACTTCCATGCTTACGCATTTCAGCCCTGGATGGTCCTTAGTCATCATTTACATACATACAGACGTAAATTCATTCTAGTCGCTAGATTAAATTAAGATTCTAGCTAATATAATGAGTTTATGCATCTAAATGTTATACATCTGTAAGCACACATAAACATGCATAATTATGTGCCAGCCCTTGTCTCCCTTGTCCACCTTCTCACATCTTTAATGCCAGAAAGACTCCACTTAGATGGGAGTATTTTATGCATGTGTACATGTAACTTTATTGAATTTAGGTTCTTTCTATCACGTCTCAGAAAGTGGTTGTGGTTTTCTATGTGTATATACTATTAAATACACATCTCCTTTATAAATACACAAAACCAAGAAGAGTAGCAGACACTAATGTTTAAATGTTCCAAGCTAAAAAATAAATCAGTGTGTTGTGTTAAATTAGAGAAAATTAAATATTTTTACCTTTTGGCTGGATATTCCTGGGTGGCTTCATTTTTCATTGTTTTACAAGCAATATATTGTAATTATATGAATGTAGTAGGCTTTCTCTTTCATAGAAATAATCATGGTCACTTTATAGCATTTAATCATTTGGTTATGACATGCAAATCTAAAATTAAGGCTTATTTACTCTTTCGATCGGAAAAGGCAGTAAAAACAGGTGGTTAAGCTGCCTTTTTACCACCTCCCAACCTTCCCCGTTAAGCTGCAAAGACAGGGTTGTAGACAAAGTGACCATAGCAAAAAAAATTCTCCTTGTCACATTTGGCAGGCAGTACTGCCACCAAATGTGGCCCATTCAAGTGAACAGGTCCTCGGCATAAACCTGCTTATAACTGTGCGCAATAAAGTTGTGGTGCATCATTCATACTTCCAAACTTTCTGAGATGGGATTGAGGGGCACCTATTAGCAAAAGTATGTGGGCTTAGGCCGTTCCCCCCTGTCACGCCCCAATTAAAGATGAATTGTACAAAACAAACATGATTGGTTGAACCCACAAGTGCTTTTTTACCACTACTATTTCTTTTATGTTGGCTTTCGGAATTTACAAATGCAGCAATTTAGAAATTGGATGAAAGGTTTAGGACTGGGAAACACCTTTTGAACGATAACTAGTGCATTTAATATACCACTATATGGATCAAACCAAAATGAGGGACAAATGAGGAGGAGAAAGGAACAGTGGGGCTTTATCCACTAAGAGAACAACAAAGGTTGCCCTTGCTTACCTGTCCTTGTGGGAAAGTTCTAGCTACTTTGCTAAACTAATAGCTAAACTAATAGCTTCAGCACTTTCCTGACAGAGGTATACAGATCAGGAGTGACTTGACACTAAAAGCAGAGAAAGTATTAAATCGAAAACGGCCAGACAACCAGCATTGTTAGAAGGACAGCAATGGCAGAAATACTGGAATTTAAGTATATACAGTATATAACTAAAATGTGTTATGATTTTCTTTATTTTTTATATATGAAAAGATGAATTTACCGTTTCTATATTAATATTAATATGTATTATTAATGTTGTTACAAAAGTTTGTGTAACCAGATGTCCTTGTTTACCCTAACAAAAGAATGGGCCTTGAATGATATGCTCAGCATTAGGAGGCAGATTAATAAGTAGTTTTAAAAATAGTAACAGGCTTACCCGATTGGAAGTGAGCAGGGCGTGGTAGGGTGGAGCAAGCTGGGGCAGGGTGGGGCCAACAGTGATCTAGGCAGGGAGGGGGAGTTTACTGAGGGTCAGTTGGAGCCGGGCAGAGGAAGAGAACTTTTCCTTCCCTCCCTCCCTTAAGGTTCATGTTTCTTGTTTTCTTCTTTTTCTTTTTCTGGTAGCCTTCCCTATTAATGATTGGTCATGGGTGGTGTACGTTATTTGTGAGGATATTTTGTGGCGGGGGATCCTATGGAGTCATAGCAGTGGGCAGGTGTCTGTGGAAAATGATGGGGGGGCCCACCTTTGGTATGGGTACCTTCACGAATAAGTGACGTCAGTAATGCGATATCGGTATTGGGGCTGTATCAGGTGGTAATGTGGTAACTAATTGTCTCCGAGTCGGTGTATTTGCGTCTGGGGGCCGTAGTATGGAACTGGTGCTTGATACAGGTGATTCAGTAGACCATGCTCGCCTCCAAATACCTGCACTAAGAGAGTCAGTTAGTGTACATTAGTGGGGTAAAGTTTTTATCTTCATGGAATGTGATAAAAAGATTTATTGACAATGATATTTTTTGTTAATAAAAGGCTGCTATGGCCATTTAAATCCATTCTACAGTGGTCGTGTCTTATTCCTATAAGGTGGGTAAGGTAGGAGTCAAGTGTGGTCATGGCAGGTGGTAAGTCAGCAATACACCAGTCATGTAATTTTTGCAGTAGCTGTAGCAGTTCCAAGCATTGGTCCCTGGATGCATACTGGCCAAGACTTTAGTACCACTCGGCGCACTCTGCAACTGCGTCCAACTGAAGCAGCTGTCAGCCTCTCAAAGAGTTTATAGGCTGCCAACAGTGGGGCTGGATGCTGCGCCTTGCCTTCCACCTGCACTTTAATACAGGAGCCTCATGCACCAGAGCTAAGCACTCAGTGTGGGTGAGGCTTAAGAACTATGGCCAGGGCTGGGTGTTTTGTCCACTGGCTGGGGCCAAGCACAGAACAAGCGGTGCAGACTATTCTGGTACAGGCTTATCATGTGGGCAACATAGCAACTGGACAGGGTTTTCTAATCTGGCTGAATCTGGCTCTCCCTGAAGATATGTCAAATAGAACTTCCAAAGCTGTAGACAGGAGATGCATTATTTCACATCTATGGCACCTTGTGGCACACAACCATTGTTCAGTTCTAAATAGGAAGCAGTGCATATCTACAAAATGAGCTACAATATGGCTGCCTCCATTTACTGATAAAGTTACAAATAGGGCTGTGCCGAGGGCATTTGGTTGCAAGGATTCTGGTGATGGTGGCCACCTCAACTGCTTCCATAGGCAGCATGGCTCTGATTACAGACTGTACGTTATAGAAAACTCTTCAGTCACATCTTAATCCAAGGTTATTCTGACAGGCAAATCTCACACACTTCCAGGTAATGCTGGTGCTTTCCCGCTAAGCCCCCCAATTCCTAATTGCCGTTACTATAATGTGCTACCTCTCTGGTCAAAAGGAATGTGCAGGAGGCAGAAAGGGATGTCCAAGCTTCCACGCTGTCAGGAAGTGTGGAAGCTTTTCCTTTGATAAAACCTCCTGGGATTTTTTTGTTTTTGTTTATATTGGTCTCTTTTACTTACACTGATTAATGTACCATGCAAATCACTTTTATGTGTATGTTTAGTGTTTCACATTTTTAATGAAAATTTACCACTATCGGAACATGCCCTATTCTGTTCTTTGTTTTTCTGTATGTTTAAATAACAGTAAAAACACAAGTGGGGGTGCACACAGACAAGAGAATAAAGCTGTCCTTACACCTGTAGAATTTGATTTGAAATGTAATTATCTAAGTGTTAAAGGGGGTGATTTGACAATCAGTTTAAAAAAAAAATTGGAGGACAAGGATGTCAATTTTTTGTTGAATCTAATGGGAAGGAAAAAATTGAACTCGCTCCTGGCCGAAAAAAAATTGTAACTAATCTTATGCACTCGCCAAAGTAAGTAGAAGTAGAATGTTCATTCTATGAAAATCGAGACATTGACATGTAATGCCAGCTTCAGTTCCTTACTGTATATAGAAACTTTTTACTTTTTATAGAAACTTTTTTAGAGAGATTTAGAGAGATTAGGTGAAGTACATACTGTTGTGATCCACCGACCTCTGCTGCGAAACATGGTTACATAACATAACAAGTGTGGTGACAGATCCTGCTTCTTTGAGTTGAGCTCATAGACTTCTATACATTTTTGTAAATATTTTATTATATTTTTCATGTGACAACATTGGAGAAATGACACTTTGCTACAATGTAAAATAGTCAGTGTACAGCTTGTATAAGAGTGTCAATTTGCTATCCCCTCAAAATAACACACAGCCATTAATGACTAAACCGCTGGCAACAAAAGTGAGTACACCCCTAAGTGAAAATGTCCAAATTGGGCCCAATTAGCCATTTTCACTCCCCGGTGTCATGTAACTCATTAGTGTTACAAGGTCTCAGGTGTGAATTGGGAGCGGGTGTATTAAATTTGGTGTTATCGCTCTCACTCTCTCATACTGGTCACTGGAAGTTCAACATGGCACCACCATGATGCACAAGAAAGCCCGCAAACAGTTTGCTGAAGACAAGCAGACTAAGGACATGAATTACAGGAACCATGTCCTGTGGTCCTATGAGGCCAAGATAAACTTATTTGGTTCAGATGGTGTCAAGCATGTGTGGCGGCAACCAGGTGAGGAGTACAAAGACAAGTGTGTCTTGCCTACAGTCAAGCATGGTGGTGGGAGTGTCATGGTTTGGGGCTGCATGAGTGCTGCCGGCACTGGGGAGCTACAGTTCATTGAGGGAACCATGAATGCCAACATGTACTGTGACATACTGAAGCAGAGCATGATCCCCTCCCTTCGGAGACAGGGACGCAGGGCAGTATTCCAACATAATGACAACAAACACACTTCCAAGATGACCACTGCCTTGCTAAAGAAGCTGAGGGTAAAGGTGATGGACTGGCCAAGCATGTCTCCAGACCTAAACCCCATTGAGCATCTGTGGGGCATCCTCAAATGGAAGGTGGAGGAGCGCAAGGTCTTTAACATTCACCAGCCCTGTGATGTTGTCATGGAGAAGTGGAAGAGGAATCCAGTGGCAACCTGTGAAGCTCTGGTGAACTCCATGCCCAAGAGGGTTAAGGCAGTGCTGGAAAATAATGGTGGCCACACAACATATTGACACTTTGGGCCCAATTTGGACATTTTAACTTAGGGGTGTACTCACTTTTGTTGCCAGCGGTTTAGACATTAATGGCTGTGTGTTGAGTTATTTTGAGGGGACAGCAAATTTACATTGTTACACAAGCTGTACACTCACTACTTTACATTGTAGCAAAGTGTCAATTCTTCAGTGTTGTCACATGAAAAGATATCATAAGATATTTGCAAAAATGTGAGGGGTGTACTCACTTTTGTGAGATACTGTAGGTACCTCCATTCTTCTCCATCCATTTGCAGAACAGAAACTTTCACTGAACTCCTGATTATTAAAAAATAAAAATGTGAGGCAATTAAAAAATAGTTGTATATTTGAAGGAATATATGAGTGAACCAAAGGGTGTTTGTAAATCATTTCCTGGAGCTTTAAAGGATGGCAATGTCCCAACTATAATTCTCCAGGGTTCCTGACCAGACCAGCCATGTTTTCAGACATCCAGGTAGTTGCAAAGCTGTGTTCACTGAGCACAGTGGAAAATAAGTGCGTTAGTTATTTCATCTGTTATTTACCTAAAGTGATCCTGAAAACATGACCCTGAGGACTGGATAGGGCCTTGTATGTCAGCATGGTACATATATCCTTTGAAGGTGTAAAGACATTGTGTCATGGCACTACACTACTGATCTCACCCTTTTGATTTGTGTAGACGTTGCCGTAGTTACTGCTGAGATGTACATTTTTTACTAAATTTAAAGTAACTTGCAGTTCTTTTAACGTACTGAATGTGCACAAGTGTGCTTTTTATGGAATTTCTATTTATAACCGCCAAGAAAATGACATGCAACTGTCATCCTTGTATGCTTTTATCTCTAGGCATACAAACTGTCTTAATTTTTTAAACACCTATCATACTGTTTAACGTCACTTTATATTTTCACATGCTGGCATAAAATCTTTTATTCTGTTAAGGATTTTACGTATCTTTAGCCAGAGTCAGTAAACAAAAGTGAATTCCATGACGTCCAGTGATTATTATTGTTATGATTTTTTTACCTATAGGGGTTAAGGCAAATAGACTGTGCACTTTGCAAATGCAGTTGCACTCATTCTCCCCAGAGCTTAGTGATTGTGGTGAAGCTCTGATGATTTCCATTATCCACATTATCCTATCAGGTGCAAGCACAAATGTGTTTTTTTTTTTTTTTTTTTTCCTTGTACCTAATTGGGTATTCTTTACCAAGTAAAGCTTCACCGCATTCACTAAGCTCTGGTTAAAATGAGGGCAACTGCACTTGCAAAGCGCACAGTCTATTTGCCTTTAGTAAATCAATACCGGTAGGTAGTTAAGCTTGCAAGCAATGCAGTCTGCATCTTCTCCATAACTGTGTCCATAACTAGGTAGTGCATTGCCCAACACATTCTCATCAGTCTTCTCAGTTGAATTTCCACTGCAGCAGCCAGTACACTACTAAGGCTGCCAGGGACATCTTATGATGTAAGTGTTTTTAATGGGATTATATTGTATGCATACCCTTTACAGAAAATTAGTGACATGATATGGGCTGTTAGCTGGAAAGTACAGAAGAAGCGCAGTGCAACCAATCCATTGTCACCTGTCTATTACCCTTTAATTTCATGTTAATGTTTTTTAGTAATAATTCAGTATGCAATTCAGCTTGCAGCTAGACTACTCTGGACCCAGTTACACAATAAGAACTAGGGCAGCACATCATACACCCATAATGACAAAAAATATTTACCAAAAGTTCTTCACAAAAAATAACACATTTTAGAACAGAAAGGCATCTTCTAAACCAGGGTTCTCCAAAGTTTCTAAGCAAAGGGCCAGTTTACCGCCCTTCAGGCTTTAGTGGGGCCAGACTTTTGCCATTGGGAGTAAAAAATGTCCAAACATAAGTGCCCCATCATTGGTTTTAATGGGAGAACTAATGCCCCATTGTTGGTATCAGTGGAAGAATAGTGTCCCTTGATGGTATCAGTAGGGGAATAGCACTCCATGATTGGTGTCAGTTGGTGAAATAGTGCGCCAAGGGCCAGATAAAAGCAAACAAAGGGCCATATCCGCCCCTCCGGGCCGTAGTTTGGAGACCACTGTTCTAAACGACTGAAGGAATACAGTGGTATTTCCATTGGTGCAAACTGATGAAAAGGGACAATCACGCTTTTGTCATCGTCAGGGGCTTGGTAGCCTTTGTTCCTCGGGGTTACAGCTCTGATAGAATTCCAGGTAATAATACTGTTATAGTACTGTGCTAAATACAGTAAATACAGCACCAATGTGGTAATGGCCCTACAGTAATTAGGCCTGCCTATTGCAATTAATTAGGTTTTACCATTCATTAGTTTGGTGCAATTGATTATATGTTCTAATGGAAACTGCACTGTTTTTGATGCTCTCTGCCCTATAAACAAAGGGTCAGCTTTGTTTATATTCCTAAAATTTACAGGGTCACTGAAGTTTCAATGGGCCCCCTATCAGGTGGCTTATTAAGCACCCTTATTTACACTCACTTAACACTGATGATCAGAGGTGGGTAGTCTATAAAACAACTATAAAAGAACTAAAGGATGTTTAAAATTTGCTGCCAGGTAAGCTATGATTGCAAAAGAGATTATTTTTGTCTCTTCTGCAATAACAGCTCCTTTCTGCCTACCAGCAATGTACTTGTAATTGTACACTGAGCTGTGAATGTGCACGCTTAGCATGCCTTGGGTGATGTGATGACTTAACTGTTATGCACATGCATGCAAAGTACGTCAATATGGGCCGGCCAAAAGAGATGGCACTGATCCAGGAAGAAGCAAAAATATCAATAGCAGAGACAAAGTTGCGAGGGAGATTGTGGCATCACTGGAGGGGGGCTTTGGCAAGTAAGTGTGTCATAGTGTGCAGATTTTCTGCGCAAAGGCCCACCCACCATGATACAGGCTTTAGTACCATTTTAAAGTGGTTGTTAAGCCACCCTCACTTCTTTATATTATCCACTCTGTGTCCTAATCCTGTGTCCCCCTGTGTGGGTGATTTATAAAAAAAAATGCTGTTTATACCTGTTTTCAGAGCGGTGCTCACGTTACTGGCCAGCTCTCTCCTCTCCCCATCTGACAGCTGCAGCGAGCGGGGCCGAGATTCCCCCGCTGACGTCAGTCGGGACGAGAAGAGGAGAGTCGGCTGGTCACGTGAGCGCCGAGCGGTGCTCTGAAATGAGGTATAGTTTGCATTTTTTTTATAAAGAACACTCACAGGGGGACACAGGAGTAGGACACAGAGTGGATAATATGAAAATATACAAGTTATTTGAGCAGCAGGAGGGACGGGGGTGGGCACTGTCATGAGCTGACAGGTAGGGAGGAGAGGGGGGGAGAGCAGACAGGAGTCAATGGATGACCACTGTATCAGGGCTCAGCAGCCATGATACACCGTGGTCAGTTTACAGAGGGGAGAGTAGAAACTGGCAGGATCAGCCAGGTATTTTAGGTGATACAGGGGACCAAATTACACAGCACAAGCACTGGGCTGTATAACATGCTTTAAAGGGACAGGATCCATTTTTTTTTTTTTTTTTAGGGTAACAAACACTTTAACACAGGTGTTAAGTTGTAGCTTGGCAATCTAAGCTAATCACTCCACTCCATGGATCATGGGTGCAGGCAAGAATGCTTAGAGACTTGGCTTCCTTTATTTAGGATGTTGGTGTGCTGAGACTGTGCTGTGCTCAAAAAGAAAGTTGTGGTCAGCCAGAACTGAACTGTCCTGGGAAGGTGGATCAGTGTGCATTTAATGTACAGAAAAGCAGTTTGCACCTTTCAGATGCTGAGCAAGCAGTCACAGTATTCTTTGCAAGGGCAAAACTGATGAATATAGCATGTATGCAAAGGTCTTTTACAACCCATTTTCAGACATGAACCAGCCTATGCTGTAATAACACCCTTAGGCCCCTTTCATGTAGGTGATCTAAACACCAGTCAGTTTATCAGGTAGACTTGATCGGAAGGTCCATGCCTTCCTATAAACAGGCATATGTAAATGGACTTGTGTCTATTTACACTCACCTACCCTTGGGGCCTCTTCCATTTAGGTGGATTAGATTGGAGGGTAGTTGGTTGCAAACAGACATTGTAGGCTGTTTACTCCCGACCACCCATAGAGCATAGTGGGCTCTGTCCTTGTCCGCTCTGCAGAAACCGATGTGTCATCTGCCCACTCTGCTCCGACCAGCAGGGGATCTAAACAAACAAACCTCCTGCACTGTAGAGTGGTTCTCAGATGTTGCAGGCTCTTGTTACTAAACTTTCATCCTGGCTTGTATGGATATGCCACACCAGTGGCGGCCCGTCCATTAGGGGCGCCCGGGCGCCGCTCCCCCTATCCATGCTTCCGACCCCCTTGCAGGATGCCGAATGCATGAATTCCAACGGGGGGAGCTCTAATAGGATTCAAAATAGGGTGGGATTAGGGCGCAGAGCATTGCGCTAAGAGCCCACCCAGGTGTGTTACATTAGCGAATTAATATTCGCTATTGAAACACTGATCCTCCTCCCGGCCAACCTTATTTACTAAGGTCTGGAGCAACTGCACTTGCAAAGTGCACAGTCTGGGGTTGATTTACTAAAGGCAAATAGACTGTACACTTTGCAAAGTGCACTTGCTCCAGAGCTTAGTAAACGAGGTAAACGTTCACTTTGCAAAGAATACCCAATCGTGTACCAGGCAACTAAAAAAAACCCAGCATTTTTACTTGCACATGATTGGATGATGAAAGTCAGCAGCGCTTCTGCTCATTTACTAAGCTCTGGAGTAACTACGCTTGCAGAGTGCAACTGCACTTTACAAAGTGCACAGCCTATAGGGTTGATTTATTAACCACTTCAGCTCCGGAAGGATTTACCCCCTTCCTGACCAGAGCACTTTTTGCGATTCGGCACTGCGTCACTTTAACTGACAATTGCGCGGTTGTGCGAGGTGGCTCCCAAACAAAATTGACGTCCTTTTTTTCCCACAAATAGAGCTTTCTTTTGGTGGCATTTGATCACCTCTGCGGTTTTTATTTTTTGCTCTATAAACAAAAAAAGAGCGACAATTTTGAAAAAAAAAACGCATTATTTTTTCATTTTTGCTATAATAAATATCCCCCCCCCCCCCCAATTTTTTTTTTTCCTCAGTTTAGGTGGATATGTATTCTTCTACATATTTTTGGTAAAAAAAAATCGCAATAAGCGTTTATTGATTGGTTTGCGCAAAAGTTATAGCGTCTACAAAATAGGGGATAGATTTATGGCATTTTTATTAATATTTTTTTTTTTTACTAGTAATGGCGGCGATCAGCGATTTTTATCATGACTGCGACATTATTGCGGACACATCGGACAATTTTTACACATTTTTGGAACCATTGGCATTAATACAGCAGTCAATGCTATAAAATTGCATTGATTACTGTAAAAATGTCACTGGCCCGTAAAGGGGTTAACCACTAGGGGGCGGGGAGGGGTGAAGTGTGTCCTGGGCAGTGATTCTAACTGTCTGGGGAATGGGCTAGCAGTGACATGACACTGATTGCTGCTCCCGATGACAGGGAGCAGATGATCGGTGTCCTGTTACTAGGCAGAATGGGGAGATGCTGTTTACATCGGCATCTCCCCGTTCTTCAGCTCTGTGACATGATCGCGGGTATCCCAGCAGCGATCGAGTCCACGGGTTCTGCGGGCACGGTCACGGAGCTCGCGGCAGGCGCGCGCCTCCTCCAGCGCACGCGCGTGTGCACGGCGGGAAATTCAAAGTAACGTACAGGTACGTTACTTTGCCCAGCCGTGCCATTCTGCCGACGTGTATGTGCTGACAGCGGTCGGCAAGTGGTTAAAGGTGAATAGACTGTGCACTTTGCAAAGTGCAGTTGCGCTCTGCAAGTGCAATTGCTCCAGAGTTTAGTAAATGAGCAGAAGCTCTGCTGACTTCCATCATCCAATCACGTGCAAACAAAAATGCTGTTTTTTTTATTTTCCCAGCACGTGATTGGGTATTCTTTGCAAAGTGGAGCTTTACCTTATTTACTAAATTCTGGAGCAACGACACTTGCAGAGTGCAATTGAACTTTGCAAAGTGAACAGTCTATTTGGCTTTATTAAATCAACCCATAAGTGTCTTTAGTAAATCAACCCCTCTGTTTGCCTTTAGTAAATCCACCCCTTTGTGTATTGGCGCCTCGTTGCTCTATGCAAAGAAAAGCTCATTATGCAGCAAGCATGATATCAATCCATTCCATTATAAGTCCAGGATCCACCCTAGCTGTGCTTTGGGACAGTCTGTTCTTCCTTAATTATAGTTCTTAAAACGGTTTCATTCTAGAGGCTGTTCTTTCACTAAATATACAGAGAGTGAGACAATAGTGGCACATACTTTTTCCTCAACGATATTTTAAAAAGTTCTGAAAGTTTCCTCATTGTTTATATGAGTTTTCTCTGCCAAGGTATTCGCAGAGACATTTTTGTGCTCCTGGCAGAACGTTGTGTTATAAGGCTCCAGATTGCAGCCGCTTTGTTATCAGGATACGTAGGCCCACAAGGTGAGCCGAGTTTATGTTTGATATCCCATGCAAGGATGTTAATAGAAGGCTTGCACGTGGTAAGGTCACGCATTTCCGAGACGCCTGTTAGGAACAAATTCATTTGACTTTCTCAGAGTGACACAGTTGTCTTCGGGTGGCTGGCCAATATTTAAAAAAAAAAAAAAAAAAAAAAAAAAGATCCTGTAGGGACCACTGCCAAGAGAGCTCAAGGCAAAAAAAGGCTGCCAGGGTTTGGGAACATATTCCTATGAAATCATCTGACATGAGAACATTCAAATCTCTGGCGTCCTGGCTCTCAGTACAAAGTGCTCATAAACACATTTGCACACAGGCTCCGGCAGCATTACTGGGCTGTCTCTGGGAGTTAATTGAAAACTTCAGCAAGATTTAGTAGTAAGATAGAGCCATGCGCAGCCTTCTCACTTGCAAGCTGAATGTTGTTTTGTATGGTGAAAAGCAACCTGCATAGCTAAAATAAGGATAGCAAAGGGGGGCAGCCCCATAGGGATAAGCAGATCTAGCAGGCTTCACTAGAACAAGCATAGCTATTGCACAATATGCCTTGATGTTTGTTATTCTACTTGGAATATTGATCAAAACACAGTCTGCTGACCACAAGAGGAAAATAAGTTTGTTGCTGTTCCATATGTGTTCCAGGGTAACAAGAGTTTATCTCGGAATGGCCAGATCACAATAACACGGTACTAATCCAAAGTGTTTTTCTCAGCTTTATAATCCTTCTTATATCTGGGCAGAAGTCATCTGTCCATCTGTTGTGCAAATGCAGTTGCCAGGGAGCATCTTCAATATTCTCTTATCACTTCCCATGGTGCATCATATAACACCGCTATGGCACGCTTATACTGATAGGAAAATACAATAAATGCCACGCGCACCAAGTACAGCACAAATACAGCCAATATTTACAGCAGGTTACAAATACTCATACAATTTGATTGTAATGTTTACTTGCGGAGAACAGCAGTGTAAAGAATTACAATTATAGTTAGGCTGCTTTCACACTGCAACCTCAGCCGCATTGGCGGTAAAGCGGCGCTCGTTTTAGTGGCGCTTTACCGCCATTTTAGCGGCGCTTGTCGGCCGCTAGCGGGGTGCTTATAACCCCCCGCTAGCGGCCGAAGAAAGGGTTAAAACCGCCCGTATAATGGCGCTTCTGAAGTGCTTTGCAGGCGCAGGGGGAGACGAAGGAGCACTGTGCTGCTTGCAGGACTTTTTTTCCCGTCCCGCAAGCGCACCGCCCCAGTGTGAAAGCACTCGGGCTTTCACACTGGGGAGGCACGAGACGCAGTTTTTAGGCGCTTTACAGTCGCTATTTTTAGCGCTAAAATGCCTGAAAACTGCCTCACTGTGAAAGGGGTCTTAAATGGGTAATAAAACGCAACTCTAAGGGGTTGATTTACTAAAGGCAAATAGGCTGTGCAAAGTGCAGTTGCTCCAGAGCTTAGTAAATTAGGTAAAGCTTCACTTTGCAAAGAATACCCAATTACGTGCAAGGTAAAATAAAAACACAGCATTTTTGCTTGCACATGATTGGATGATAGAAGTCAGCAGACAAAGCTCTGGAGCAACTGCTCTTGCAGAGTGAAACTGCACAGTCTATTTGCCTTTAGTAAATCAACCCCTAAGACTCTGTTCACACCTAAGCGTTCCGGATCGCGGGAACGCACAACGCGATTCGCATAACGCAGGACACGCTTGTGATCCCCTTTCTTTCAATGACAATGCGCAATTTTGTTTGCACATTTTTGCCGCGATTCATCAATCGTGAAAAAAATCGCAGGCTCCCGGAACTTCTTTTGGGCGTCAGGCATCCCAAGATTTTGTTTGCGCGATTTTGCTGAGATTTTTTTTTTGGGGGGGCAACAATTGCTGCAAAATTGCACCGCTGTGATTCGGGAATTGCGGGGCAGAATCACAACGATTACTCCCGTGATCTGGAACGCCTAGGTGTGAACAGAGCCTAAAGCCCCATGCATACGGGCCGAATGTCGGGCGACATTGAGTGCAGGCGGTTTTATAAAAACTGGCTGTGTGTATGGCACCCTGTCCGACAGAAGCCAGCCGTTTGGCCAGCTTCTGTCAGGTGAGCATCCTGGAAAAACAGCAGCCAACCTGCTCCCAATCAGCACTTTCAGCCAATGGTGGAGAGCACTAATCAGAATGTTCTGGCAGGGGCCCTGTCAGAACACAACAGCTCAGCGGGGGAGATCACTGTACTAACATTGGATAGTTAGCCCTTTCACACTGAGGCGTTTTCCAAGCGCTTTTGCGTTAAAAAAAGCGCCTGAAAAGCTCAAGAAAAATTCTTCCCTTTAAAATCAATGAATGAATGAAAAATACTGTTTGCAGCATCTGGGGAGCTAAAAAAAACCACACCAAAAATGCTCCTCTCTATTGAAATGAATAGGAACCGCTCTAAAAACGCCTCAAAAATGCCCCCACTAAGCGTTTTTGGTGCAGTTTTTAAGTCATGCGTGCTTTAAAAAAAAAACACTGCAAACGCTGCAAAAGCACAGCAAAAACAATCCGTTTTTACTGGCAGTTTTGAAGCGAGCCAGTGTGACAGTGCCCTAAGGCCTCACGCACACAGGACCTTTGAAACCTCTCCTAGAAGCTTTTCCTCTTGGCTACAGCTTTTTTGCAGAAAAAACACCTGACATTTGTAAAAGTTTCTAATGTTTTTACAATCATTTAGGCGCGTTTACAGATGTCAAGCACTTGGGCAATAATTGATTTCATTGGCCAGAATAATAATTTATTCTGGCCATTCAAATGAATTAACCCTCCAGTGCCTAGCGTTTACATGTGTTTACACGCGTCAAGGGTTTTTTTCTGCCAAAACGCTGCAGCTCCTGGACGCACTGGCAGTGAGTTTTTTCTCCTGCCACTAAACGCTAAAAGTTTATGGGGTTGATTTACTAAAGGCAAATAGACTGTGCACTCTGCAAGTGCAGTGGTTCCAGAGCTAAATGAGGAAAAGCTTCACTTTGCAAAGAGTTCCCAACCACATGCATTTTTACTTGTACATAATTGGATGACAGATGTCAGCAGAGCTTCTGATCATTTACTAAGCTCTAGAGCTACTGCTCTTTGCAACTGCACTTTGCAAAGTGCACAGTCAATTTGCCTTTATTAAATCAACCCCTCTGTGTGCATAAACACAGAGGGGTTGATTTAATAAAGGCACATAGGCTGAATAGACAGAAATGTTATTACAATCTACTACTGTAACCTAATCATCCTTCAATTAGCAGCAACAATGTTTACGGCAAGACCATAATCTCACAATTTATCTTCTATTTTCCTACTGAGCCTTCCAGGTGATGCACCTGAAAAAGGAAGAAGCAGCACATATGTCCAGGCCATCAGATCATCTTTCTATACAAATAGGTCCTTATTACATATGAAAATCTTTTATTGCTGCTCTTATTATTGTCAAGAATGGTTGACACCTGGGCTAAACAACCATGACTGTGAATAGGCCAGTCTGTAGCAGATTGATCTGTTCTCAGCAAAAAAAAAAGAAGAAATTTCTAAAGCCTGGTACACATGGAACTCAATTTTGGCTGGTATCAGCTGGTTCGACTGAAACCGGCCGACATTCAGCCTGCGTGCATGGTAGCCTGTCCATCAGAAGCCGGCCGAACATCCGCCTACTGTCGAATGGGCATGCCAGAAAAACATCTGGCGGTCGGCATCCAATGAGTGCTGGCAGCCAATGACTGCGAGCGCTGACCAGTGTGTTCTGGTGAGAGAGACTGTTGGACTATCCAAGACATAGCTAGGGGCTGAATTACCACCACCAGGTTCCACCAATAACTAAAACATCATTTATGAGTGTACTTACTCTTTAAAACTCAACTCAAGTTTTTTTTTTAATTGAAAAATCAATTGCCTATTTGACATTTGAAAAAAGTGATTTAAAAATGCACATTTCACTGCAAAACTCCCTTGTCATTGTAGATGTTGGTCTTCTTCTGAGTTGCATGATTCAGCCCACTTTCTGAGAGCCTGTGTCATCCTGGAGGTACTCCCTGGGGGAAATTCATGGCCCCAGCCTGGGCTTAAAGTGCACTCCTGACAGACGGTGCTCACATGTAACTACCTCAATATGGTTCTATCCACCACTGACAAGAAGAAGGACCCATAATGTCACAGGACCAGCTGGAAGTTACCTCAAATCACAACATTTATACTGTGTTTTTCCTAATGTATGAAAAGGCTTTGGGAAATGGTGAGGGAACACATGGATTTGGTTTTCTAAAAAGTATATCTACAGCCAACATTTTTATTCATTTTGGATTGAGTAGGGGTAGAGTTAAAACCACTGTCAGTTTTGTTTTGTCATCTGTGTCTCATTACGGAGATTTCCCTTCATTTCCTCTTTTATACGCTCAAGAGGAAGTGAAAGAATATCTTTCCAATCCCTGTCAGGAAAGTTGTCATGCAAACAAGGGTCTCCCATGAAAGATTTCTCTTCTATTTCTGTTCTGGTGTCAAAACTTAAGATTTTCCCTCTAGACACCAATGCCCAATGACATGGGTAACCAGAAATAAAATAAAGAGAGGGCATCTCCTTAATAGGGACACAGCAATAAAAACATGACAGTGGTTCTAAAGCCTCGTACACACGATCGGATTGTTGGCCAACAAAACCGTGGAATTTTGTCCGAAGGGTGTTGGCTCAAACTTGTCTTGCATACACACAGCCACACAATTGTTGGCCGACAGTTGCGAACGTAGTGACATACTAGACGTACTATGTGGTTTTTCAGCTCTTTGGCACCACCTTTAGGGCTCCTTCTGCTAATTACGTGTTAGTAGAAGTTTGGTGAGTGTTGATTTACGTTTTTCATTTAGCGTTTTCAGTTTGCGCTTTTCATTTCGTGCTTTTCAGTTCGGTTCTGAACGACCGTTCATCAACCAGATATGTTGCAGAATCAGAGGAGATAACGTGTTATTTATTATTGGCCTTGGAGTTATTGCTTTGACATTATTTTTTGGTTGAATAATGATTTAATTTGATATATTTTCTATATTTTTGGATACATAGAATGCACTTTTTGGTTAAGTTCTATTGGCAGATAGCATGTCTGATTTTATTTGTTTTATTTTTTTAATGCACAATAAAAAAAATTTGGAGAATAATACTTGGCTATGTGTTTTACTTCAAATGACAGTTTAGGAGCAGGCAGTTAGATTTCAAAAAATACAATGTAAAATTAACAAGGGACCCCAATATGGTTGTATCTTTGATCTTAAAAACTAGGTGATAATGGTGTTGTGGTAACTTGCCCAAATAAAAAAAAAAATGCATAATAATATTATTCTTGATATCACTAGAAAATAAAAGCCTTTTAAAATGTGTTTGCAAAAACTCCATCAGTATCACCAGCAAAGCAGCTTCATTATTATCCCATTAAAGAAGAAGAGAAATGTGCGCTGCATTTTGAGATTTCATAATTTGCCACGTCACAAATGTTAATTTTCCATTACGACCGCTAGTTTACAAGTCCGACCGCTTCTGACTCGTCCTTGCTTCCGAGCATGCGTGCTTGTACTTTAGACTTTTGTCCGACGGACTTGTGTATACACGCTTAGAAAATTTGACAACACACATTTGTCCGCGGAAAATTTGAAAACCTGTTATCCCACATTTGTCCGCGGAAAATCCGACAACAATTGTCCGATTGAGCATACACACAGTTGGATTTACCAACAACAGCCTGTCATCACACATTTCCCTTCGGAAAGTCCGATCGTGTGTACAGGGCTTAATAGAGTTGCTACCTCATCCCTTTAAACATGAACACCTTTGAAATGCACAGGTTCTAAGGCTAATTAAATGCAGATAAGGCAACAAGTGAGTTTAATTACCACCTTAATCAGCCACAGAACCTGTGTAATTAAGATATGTTCGGGTTTAAAGGGATGAGGTGGCAACCATAGGTTCTAACCCCCTTAAAAAAAAAAAAACTGCCTTTAGTTATGTCTGGTCTGCAGTCCGGTCTGTTCGGCAGGGGATCGGTGAACAGATTCCCTTCTCAACTGGAGCAGAACAGAATGGATATCACTTTTGTGATATTGTTTTTTTTACTGCATTTAAAAAAACTGAGCTTTCTGGATCCATGTTAGATCTGTGGGTGGCCAAATGTAGATGGACCTGCGTCTGTTTACATCTGATTACCACCGATTTGTCATGTTAAGTCCAAAAATACGTAAAGGGCACAGAGCTTTTCCAATTTTTTTTCAGACCTGGACAGACTCAGAGTCCATCAGATGTTAGAAATCCATTTATATCCAGCTGCCCATTAACTAACATGGAGCTTCCGATTGAGTCCACCTCAAAAACTGACTGGTGGACCTGACGGAGCCTAATAAATTAATAAAATGTACAATAAAAGAAGACCCATATATTGGTGTACTTTTCGTTACACCATTCCACTCATTAATTGCATATTAATAAAAAATAATCTCTCACTCGAGAATTATTAGTGTGTTCTGCTCCAGATAAGGAAAGAGAATACATATGGAGCTGAAATTTCAAGCTGCAGCAGGATGCCTTCCCAGGAAATGTCCCACATTTCTGATCTGTTACAAAAACTGTTCTGGCAATGCTGACCTAGGTATGTATGACAGAGATCACCCCACAGACATGCTTCCTGGCTCCTACATAAAACCAAGGAAGTCAGGGAAAGACAGGCAGGATTAGTATGTCCAGGATCTCCGTCTATATTTACATACCCAAGAAAAGAAGATGTCTTTGTTTTACCATTTATACATTCTGGTGGCTCCATAATGACATGTTAACAGTTCTCATTCATTGTGTTTAGGAATCGCACAGTGTACAGAAAGGTATATACTGTACCAATTTGAATAAATAATGCTAAGCACTGTTTCTCATTTATAAAGTACACCAATTAAAACAACGAGCCTTAAAAAAGGGAATCCTAGTGGAAGTAAATTCAAGAAATGCTTTAAAATGAGGAGCTGCTTAAATCACTTAAAGTGACACTAAACGATATCTGTATTCTCCAAAAATAATCTATGCACATCCGCTACTTAATGACCCTGTAATCTATTTTTCATGAAAATATTATGTTATGCTATTATATTATAATAAATATTAACATCCTCCATGAACTTCCGAACTGCTTCTTTTCACCCCCTCACTTCTGTTTGTTTGAAATGAGCAGTGTTTGGAGGAGGCTGAGAGTAATACAAGGTCCTTTTTTGAGTTAAGAATACATACTTGAATAGAATTTTTGCTTTTTAAACCAGAGTTTAGTGTCACTTTAATCTGAAAATGAAAGGTTCAGTGTGAGCCAATGTAAGTACAGGGGGTCCCCTAGTTACAAACATCCGACTTACAAATGACTCCTACTTACAAACGGAAGGAGACAACAGGAAGTGAGATGAAATCTACCCCTAGGAAGGGAAATTATCTCCTGTAAGAGCTATTATGGGGAAAAGGTACCTCCACTGATGCTTTATCTCCAAGGCTTGTTTCCACAACAACCCAAAATTTTCAAAATACAATTGTCATTGGGACAGAAAGTAAGGTGAAATCTTCTGAACAGGGGCACACACAGCAAAACAATTGTTACAGGGGTGTTAACCCTTCCCTATGCTATCCGAAAAGCTTAAAAATATTTTTTTTGGCTGGAGCTACACTTAAAAATGTACCTGTTCCGACTTACAAACAAATTCAACTTAAGAACAAACCTACAGTCCCTAACCTGTTTGTAACCCGGGGACCCCCTGTATGCGTATTCCATACCTAAGGGACCGCTGTGGAAGCATGCAATCACTGTAGTAATCCTTGCTAATACAGTGATAGTGATGGTCTTCTGGGTGCCAAGCAGCTGTCCTCCTGCATAGTAAAACTGGGGATTTTTTTCTTTCGACATGGCCATCACTCAGAGAATACCTTGCATTTTTTACCATGAATGCAAACCTTGCAATACAAACCATGCCTGGAGTGCAGCCTTAATATAGCCAATTAACAAAATTTGACACACTTTCCTGCCAATGAAAGAGCAGCTAAACTCTGAACTTAAAAGAGAAGTCCATTTTCTGACTGCGTTTCATCTATATTTGGTCTTCAGCCTCTCATGCTCAAACCTTCCCTTTTGTAGTTCTTCTCCCTGTAGCATTCTGTCATTAGTTTAAGTTGGCATGACTGTGCCTGGCTCCACCCATCCAGCCGCATCATACACTCATAGAAACCTGTGAATGAAAAACTACAAGTCCCACAAACTCCCACCTTTGACGAAACGCGTCAGTGCGGAGCCAGGCTTCATTTGTGTTGATCAGCGGCATTCAGCTGTGCACTAGGCAGTGTCTTCTCCCACACTGTGGCTGGCTGTGTGTGAGACACAGAAAAAGGCACTCACAGCTGTAGTCAACTGGGAATATTTTAGATGCTTTGTTGTACTATTTAAATGTGAGTGTAATCATTTTGTGTTAATAAAAGGTTTTCAATCCTACGATATCACACTATGTATGGCTTCTTCCTTTGTATGCTTGCTGGTGGAGAGATTACATGTAAACATCAAAGGACAGCTCAGTGATTGAAGAGGAGGAGCTCATTTTTTGGAGTCGCATAAGTGCAATTGCTATATTTGTGAAAGTGTGACAATATCTTTTGGTGAGTTCTTATCCATGTGTGAGGTGGAGGACAGCACATGGTGTTCGGTTTGGAGTTCTAATAGTGAATATTTGATCATCATCACCCAGAAGCTGTGCTACATTTGTTTCTTTTCTTTGGACATTGGGGGAGATTTACTAAAATTGGAGCACACAGAATCTGGTGCAGCTGTGCATAGTAACCAATAGTAACCAAAGGCTCTAATTTGCTTCAAAAAAGGGTGGGCTTGTGTGACCTTAGCTTTTTGCTATTGTCTTCCTGATTCTCCTCCTGGCCAATCAGGAAGCCGCTCCTGAGACCTGATTGGCCAGGGAGTCTTAAGACTCCCAATCGTGTCTCAGGACACGATTGGCCAATCGTGTCTCAGGACACTTCATGCTCAGCCCGGAGTAGAACGGAGAGGAGAATGAGCTGGCTCTTCATTCCCCCTGCCTCCTAAGGTTAGTCTCTGCTGCCGCTCTGGGGGGGGGGGGGGGGGTTCTGGGGATCACTGCCTTCCCGCCAGCCATTCGTCTCCCGCCAGGAGGGTGTTTGCGGCGATCGTCCGCTGTTTGTATCCCGCTCGGGGGGGGGGGGGAGTCTGCTTGCGGCGATCATCCGTCTGGGTGGGGCTGATGTTAATTTGCCCTCCCCCGAAATATTTAGCACCAGCTGCCACTGCTTTGGACAGCAGCATTGTTAGTATGGGGGGAGGGTAGTGTTAGATGTACTAGCAGATTTTGAAATACTAATAAGCTGAAGAGAGACTCCAGCTAACAATTTATAAGCAGTTGCAGCAAAGTTTTGATCCTTTTGTATTAAAAGTTTTACATAAATACATAAACGCTGGTCATTCCAAGCACCCCTGTCAGTGTTAAATGGTTTGTCTCAATCCTCAAACTGCTACATCTGTATGATAGCCTGTTCTGTTGAAAAACAGACTTTCTGGCAGAATCACCCGGTGAAATTAAAAGAAAGCTTAAAAAAAGAAAAAAACAAATTCAGCCACCACAACTAAGAATTGCTAAGCTGCAATATAATAAATGTTTGCTTTTGGGTTTTATAGTGCTCTAATTATACTATGCTACGGTGTACAAGTACCTGGCAGTTAGAGGAAGAGGATCATAAAAAATAAAGTGTTTTCTTTAAAAAAAAAAAAATTTTGATTTTTTTATGTGGAAATTGCAAGGTCATTATACTGTAGATACATATATATAGTTGTAGCAGAGTTTCTCTTTAAAGTGAACCTTCACACGGAAATTCAAGTTACCTTTTTTATTTTCCTCTATACCCGCCTGTAAAGAAATGGAGAGGGGAGCCAGTTCCATTTTTTGGTAATACCGACTCTCACTTGCTAAGTGAGCCCCCCCGCTGCACCCTCCTGGGATAACATCACACATCCCAGGGGGCTGCAGGACTGGTCTAACGGCTGGCCGTGTCTCACGCTTGCACAGTAGGGAGCTGTTTGTGTGTCCTCAGGAAGTGAGAGTCGGCTCTTGAAACTGAGATGGTTGTGTGGAGGAACAGGAACCCTGAGAAGCATTGGCTGCATAGAAGACAGTAATGGAGAGCATAGACTAGTAAGTATCTGGCTGACTTTTAAAGAAGAAGTATAGCTAAAGCTATTTTGGCTGTACTTCTACTATGGATCACAGAAGTGCAGTGTGTTCCAAAGCCTACTGTCGGCTGACATCACTCAGCCGGTCCAAGCTCAGGAAACCCCCAACTTTACAGTCAGGATCCACCTAGTTGCCTGGACGGGCAGCTGGCTCAGCCTCTCAACAAGTTGCTGGTATACTGAACCAGCCACTCCAGCCCCCTCCACAGCCCGGTGTTCTATCAAATAATGCATCCCGTTGGATAATACCTCAGACGGTCTGCGCATGTGTAGTATGCAAAGTCACTCCAGCTGATATGTTGATCATTTGGCGTGATGTCAACACTGCGCATGCGCAGATCGTCAGTGGTATTATCCGACAATCTGCAAAGGGAGAATGTAATTGTCAGATTCTGCCTGCCTCTGCTCATGCGGGATAATTGACCGATCACGTGACAAGCGGATTTGGGTGTGTAGCAGGATGGGCCACTGTCCCGCAACACACCAAATGCCACCGCCCTGCAACACACCCAAATCTGCCCTTCAACACACCAAAACCCGCTCTGCAACACACCCAAATCCGCCTGTCACGTGATCGGTCAATTCTCCCTCATGAGCAGAGAGGTAGGCAGAATCTGATGATTACATTCTCCCTTTGCAGATCGTCGAATAATGCCTCTGACGGTCTGCGCATGCAAAGTGTTGCCGTTACGCCAGCTGATCAACATATCAGCTGGAGTGATGTTGCATATGGTGTATGCGCAGATCGTCAGAGACATTATCCGACGGGGATGCACTATTCGATGGAACACCGGCACTTCAGTGAGCACTGAAGGGGCAGAGCAGAGAGCCGGTATCGAAAAGCGTCTGCTCAGTGCAGTCTGAGAACTGAGCGATCAGCGGTCTTTGATCGCTCAGTTCTCAGTCTTAGACGTGGCCGGGGACAGATGCAGCATTGGATCAATTTTCCCATTACCCAGTAAAGTTCCTCTTTAATATGAATCTATGTACTGCATTTATCACGATTTCCGCCTGAATTTGGGCCATGACACAGTCGAAATTTGTTATGGTTATTATGGATTATGAAACGGTTCTATTAAAGTACATTTATGATCTCATATAAAAACAATACAAATAATATACGTTTTCACTAGAGATACAGTACATTGAAGGATGCAATATCATTACCTGTTTATAAGGCAGCCACTCCAACTCACTTGCTTATTTTAGTAAGTGTGGGAGGTGAAAGGTAATAAGAATTTGGGAAAGTTCTAATTACTCAGCAGCATTCCACCCTAGATTACACAACAAAATCTCAGTGTAGCTCAACATTCCACCTTAGAATCTCAGAGTGTCTCCACATTCCCTGGGAAAAACTATGCTGTATCTTGGCATTTCAAGCATCTTCAGATCCAGCTATGACAATACTGTGTTGGTGGTCTCTAGAAAATTATCTATTTAGCAGACCAGTGTGACTAATTGTCCAGTAGATTATGTTTTCTACCACACTTCACTATCTGTCAAACAAGACAGACATTTCCTACAACACTGTTGAGTACTGTCCATATTTTTTTTATTTGCACTAATAGTTGCATTTTCAAGGAAAGCAGACCAAGCACTGTTACTTAAGTATAAACTTGTTTGGTATTAAAAAAAAAAAATCACATTTACAATCACATTACCGTAATTTAAAAAAATGGGTTTTTTTTGTTTTGTTTTGTTTTTTTTTTTTACCAGAAATATGATTCTAGTACCTTCCTAAAAAGTGACAATTTGCAAAATAAAATTTGTAGTTGACCCATATTGGTTTATAACCTTAAAATTTTAGCTCAACCCTTATAATTATTATTGACTCCTCCACCTTTGTATTATCAAATTAAATAACTCAGTAGGGAAGGGTGACATACTTTGGCATCTTCTGCATTTTTGCCTTGGGTGCCAAAGGTCCTTGTCCCAGCACGTCTCATAATTCTGGATATGGCATAAAACAGCTAGATCAGGTGACTGTCAAGCTCTCATATCCCTGGGCACCTTTAGGTTGGATCTACATGAGCATTGGATGCATAAACCCAAAGCACATATTACAGCAGTCAATGCAAATCAAAGGTGAGAAGCCATTTAGTGCACACTGTTGAGGAATGCTTGGTGGGATTTGAAAGTACCTGCTAAGCACCCCTTTTAACACTTGTGGAGTTCCAGCCATTAAAAAAATCATTGTGGAATGGAAGTGGGTTGGGATGCTTGGCAGGGGTTGAAAGTGTCCACTAAACACCACCTTTTAACACATGTGGAGTCCCAACCATTAAAAAAAATCATTGTAGGTTGGGATTCTTGGCAGGGGTTGGAAGTACCTACTAAACACCCCCTTTTTAACGCTTGAGCAGTCCCAAACATTAAATAAATCAATTTGGGTTGGAAGTTGACCTGTTAAAGTTTTGTCTCTGGCCAGCTGTACTTCCAAGGCTGCCATCGTAGGGACCACTCCTGTTCTTAGTCAAATCTGCACTGGAACCTACTGATGTCTTAAGCTAGTCATTCAAAGAAATCTAATAGACTCCTCCATCCATCTTTTACTGCATGAATGAAGTAATCAACCCCGCCAGCGATTGTATACCGGTGTTCTGCCGAGAAAGTTCCGCTCGGCGGCTAAGTTCCCTCCTCTACTGCGCAGGCACTGCGCCTACGCAGTAGGATCCGGCGGAAATAGCCGAAGCGGAATAGCTGAAAATCAGCTGTACACGGCGCCTTTTAGATTCCCCCTCTAGGTCCACTTGGATGGTGGGGAAGGAACCTGGACCCAGAGCGCAGGCGCCGTGTACAGCTGATTGAAGTGTTTGAGCTTCGGCTATCTCCGGCGGCTGACAGTAGTCCGTACTGCGCAGGCGCTGCGCCTGCGCAGTACAGGGGGGGGGGACTTATCCGCCGAGGGAACATTCTCAGCAAGACACCGGCAGCAGTGGCACCCACATCTCTTTACTTCTATGATGATTGCAGACAGAGGTGAATACAGACTGTGGATTCAAGCTGCAGAATACTTAAATGAACATAGGGACACACCTCTGCACATTTGGAGTGCACCGAAGTTCAACAGCTCTTGCATAAGAACCTTTAATCATTACAAAAGTAAATGGGAGCCAACATATACACATAGATATGCCAATGCAACTGACATCCAACTGCGTTAACACAGTTTGATGTTCTTCTTGTGCATAAGCCCAACATAATATAAGTTAAATGGAACCTAAAGTATAAGTAACATCTAAAATATCCTATAAACTTTAACAACCTAATATAATTTTAATTGAGTACTGTCCGGGATACTTTTTTTATTTGCACTAACATGCAATTTTTCAGGACAAGCTTTCGGGGCATGTGCTCTTCTTCAAAGTCCCAACATAATATCAAAAGTCATTTGCAATATTTTTAATCTGATGCTGTCATCAAAATAATACTTTTGTGATGAAGGTTCCTGTTCAGGTATTTCCTGTCTTAGGGTGACAACACTCTGTCCCTATCCCCAACACACTGTCCTTGGCTCCCAATTGTTTTTAAGTGCTGTCGCCCTGTCCCACTAACTACCAATAGAGGCTACAAGTGGCTGTGCTAACAGTAAGAAGTGGCAATAATCTATGATGCACAGTACTTTAACAGTCACTCAATTAGGGTTTACATCTGCTTTAAAGCAGAATTTCACTGAAAAAGTTAAGTTCTGCTGGTTTGCTCCCCCCCCCCCCCCCCCTTCAGACTGTAACTGAATTTTTTTTTTTTTTTGGGGGGAGTGGGGGTATCGATTTTTATTGGTACCAGCTCCCACTTCTGAAATACTTGCCTAAGTGAGAATGATGTCTGTTGCTCTGCCTCATCCCCTCCTGCAGCTTCCTGGGACACTTGCAGAACCATTCACAAGGCACCATACCATGGCAGCCTTCTATATCCAAGGTGGCGGTGCCAAGGGTCTGCAGCAGCAAGCAGAGCCAGCTGCAGGACAACAGCACTGGATCCCAGGCACTGGTAAGTAAAACCTTGGTGTTATGCCCCGTACACACTGTCGGATTTTCCGACGGAAAATGTGTGATAGGACCTTGTTGTCGGAAATTCCGACCGTGTGTAGGCTCCATCACACATTTTCCATCGGATTTTCCGACACACAAAGTTTGAGAGCAGGATATAAAATTTTCCGACAACAAAATCCGTTGTCGGAAATTCCGACAGACAAAGTGCCACGCATGCTCAGAATAAATAAAGAGATGAAAGCTATTGGCCACTGCCCCGTTTATAGTCCCGACGTACGTGTTTTACGTCACCGCGTTTAGAACGATCTGATTTTCCGACAACTTTGTGTGACCGTGTGTATGCAAGACAAGTTTGAGCCAACATCCGTCGGAAAAAATCCTAGGATTTTGTTGTCGGAATGTCCGAACAAAGTCCGACCGTGTGTACGGGGCATTAGAGTAACTTGGTTTGAGAGCGTTTTGCAAGACAAGCAAAATTTTTAAATAAATATTGACTTGATATACAAGCGATGTCTTGATATACAAGTAGCGTCACATCACAACTGAGTATAAAAGAGAAGAGAGGCGCCTCTAAGTGTATCAATATGTTTACATTTAATGAAGGTACAACATTTAGCAACTCACATGGTTGATGATTAAAACAGGCACATCTAAGTATGCAAGCATCCGGGGTAAAGCTGTTCACATAGACCGTCCTCTGCACCTCCATCAAAGTCATCCCTCCCATGCTGCGCTCCATGAGCAGTTCAAGCCTTGCTCTCAGAACCTTCTACTGCAGGGTAGTCTTCCCGGTCACGATTGCAGACTGACAGCGGTGAAAGCTGTCGGTGCGGGGGATAGTTCCAAAACATCTTGGGTGCCAAGGTTCACCATCACTGGTCTATGTGGACAGCTTTACCCCGGATGCCTGCATACTTAGATGTGCCTGTTTTAATCATCAACCATGTGAGTTTCTAAATGTTGTACCTTCATTAAATGTAACCATATTACTACACTTAGAGGCGCCTCTCTTCTCTTTTATACTCTGGAGCTCCTGATGGATTTTGCTTCTAATCCCCTTGTGGAGGCTTCCTTTTGTGGATGGACATTTTATGGTTACACAACCTGGTCACATTGGTATAATCTTTATATGGACTATAAACTGAAGGACCTATGAATTAATGGTTGTGCAAAAAATCATCTGAGTTTCCATTATTTCTTATGGGGAAATTCGCTTTAATATACAAGTGCTTTGGATTACAAGCATGTTTCTGGAACGAATTATGCTCGTAATCCAAGGTTTTACTGTACCTGACTTTTAAAGAAAAACAAACAAAATGAAGTTCCTCTTTAACTACTTCCTGCTTGCCCACAGTAGTTGTATTGCAGGCGGACGGCAGCTGCAGGTCGGGCGACATACCTGTACGTTGCGGCCTTTGTTTGGGGTTTGGGACACACATGCACACGCCCCTTGCCTACCCATTCTGTGAATAAACACAATAGCATAAAGAATAAATGCACACAAAGCCAGTGTGAAACTCAGCACTAAAACCTAGGAACTGCAGAGTAGTTTATAAAGCCCATGAATATTGTTATTAATTATATGTAAGAACGTCAATCCTTAAAAGATGAATAAAGGATGAATGAAAGTCACTCTTGGTAAAAAAGTCTAAGGGGTAAACGTGTTCAGAAAGTCTCTGGTGTTTGTGCTGCTAGTGATGGCGAGGCTGCTTCAGGCGTGGGCTGGGGACCCGGAGACTGTAAAAACAAGAGGGCAGGGAAAAGAAGGAAAGAAGCACCAAGCCACTCCTAGTGCAGCATCATTTTAATAAAAAGTTGCAAAGTTAAAAACAATGTAAAATGCACTCACATAGTGCTCAATGGGTGAGGGCTTGTCAGGTGCAGCAGAAGAAGCCACCGATGGATCCTTCGTTGTTAGCCACAAGCGCCCTGTGTCAGGATGATGAAGGAGGCGTGGCCTTGCCTCCTAAGAGCGTTCTGATTGGCCAACACAGTGGTAGGCAGCACCCAGGTTGACAGCTCCGAAACACCTCCATGCCGAGAGACCCTTCTGGCATCTCCCAGAGTATCCTCGAGGCTTCAGCTCCCGCTGACACATGTCTGTGTTTGAACACAGCACGAGTTTGGCAGCTGATTTCAGCCAATGATTTTTTAGGGGTTGGTACTGCCTGCTGAACGCAACTTGGATCATTTTTTCTGCAAAGCATTACAGCCAGGGCATGTGTACGCCCCCGTCCATGCCTTTGCAGCCTTAAGGGAGCGGTGTGTGTGTGTGTGTGAGGGGGGGGGGGCTCTTATAAACATAGCTCAACCATGTTTTTACCACAAGATTAAACCTAGCTTGTGTTACTGCAATATGAAGGTGTCAGGAATAGGAGTATGCATTGAAAAAAACAGTCAATCCTAGTAATCTCTGCCTTTACAAAATTAAAGGGCTAAAATTCTGGCAAGGGTGAAACATTTTGGCTGCATTCCAGTGGCGGCTGGTGCTTAAAATTTTTTTTGGGGGGGCGCAAACAAACTGAAAAAAAAAAAAAAAAACATCAATTGCAGCCACTGTGCCATCAAATGCAACTACTGTGTCCATCAATTGCTGACATTGTGCCATCAAATGCAGCCACTGTGCCCAGCAATCGCAGCCACTGTCCCCATCAAATGCAGCCACTGTGCCCATCAAACGCAGCCACTGTGCCCATCAAACGCAGCCACTGTGCCATCAAACGCAGCCACTGTGCCCATCAAACACAGTCACTGTGTCATCAAGTGCTGCCACTGTGCCTTCAAACACAGCCACTGTGCCTTCAAACGCAGCCACTGTGCCATCAAACGCAGCCACTGTGCCCATCAAACACAGTCACTGTGCTTTCAAATGCAGCCACTGTGCCATCAAACGCAGCCACTGTGCCATCAAACGCAGCCATTGTGCTCATCAATTGCTGCCAATGTGCCCATCAATTGCTGCTACTGTGCCCCATCAAATGCTGCCAGTCTGCCCATCAATTGCCGCTACTGTGCCCCATCAAATGCTGCCAGTGTGCATCGCCCTGCACTTACCTGTCTCGCAGCGGGTCAGCGGTGTTGTCCTGCATGCTCCTCAATGTCTTCTTCTGTCCTCTCTATCAGGCGTCCAATCACAGTGCCTGATGTTTCAGCCAATCAGGTGACAGGTAACAGCCCCGAGCACCTGATTGGCTGAGAAGCCCGGTTCAGTGTTAGCAAAGAGAATTCCTTCGCTTTGCTAACACACAGCTAAGTGAACAGCGAACTCACAGCATTGCGCCCGCTGTTCACCTTTTTGGGCGCCTATTAGAGCCCACGGCTCTAATCAGGTGCTTCCATAAAAACACCCCCGCTGCTGTAATTTAGGTGCCCCACGCCCAAAAAGGGGCCAGACACCTGAATAGGGGGTGTGAGTGGTGACCATAGATAGATTCATGCAATGCATGAATCTATCTATGGTGATAGAGCGGTGCCAGGAGAGAGGGGGCGGCGCTCCTGCGCCCTTTATGGACGCACTTCTACTGCTGCATTCACACCTGAGCGTTTTCAGTTCGTAAAATGCTCATCTCAAAAGGTCCAAAATGCCCAACAAGCAAAATTCCATTAATTTCAATAGCACCTGTTCACACATGAGCGTTTTTCCACCTGAAGCAAAACACCTGAAGCTCACAAAAGTACATGAGCTTCTTTTTGGGCAGATTACAAGCATTTTTGGCCCCATAGACTTCAATAGAAATACCTGACTTGAGCAGAAAAAACGCTCGTAAAACAATCGAAAGCGCTCGTAAAACGCCCGTAAAAACGCTCAAATAGCATCTCTCCACCCCTAATTTCCTCTCCCTCTCCTTGACCTAGTGCTTCAAATTGGCTAAACCAAAAACGCCTGAAGCTGTGAAAACGCTTGGAATACACTTCAAAAACGCTTTGAAAAAGCTTGTAAAAAAGCTGCAAACAAACGTAAAAAAAAAAAACGCCTGAAAACCACCTGAAAACGATACGCTCAGGTGTGAATGCAGCCTTAAGTATGCTGTTTACAGTCACATTTTGAGCGTGTGCTTTTGGACAAATAAAAACAAAGAACATCATAACACATGCTTACTGGAAGAAAGTGAGGAATATCAACATGTTTTCCGCTTTGTTTCCATGTATTGAATTCCATCCTGCTTGTACAACAACATGAAAGCATATCCCCCCCCCCCCCCTCCTCTATTCAGTTTTAGGAAATTCTGATGTAATATGAATGTTGTAATCGCAATATTACCGAAAATGCCAAGTCATGGTCAGCTGCTTTATAGTACAGCCTGATGCAAGCTAAATTTGGCCGGTCACATGAGTCGTTTCTGTCTCCACTGAATCAAGTTCATAGCCGGTGTTATAGAGAAAACTATCCCACCTTATTGTTTGCATTGATTGTACATACAATACAGAAGACAATTCCTACATTCTACATATTTCTTTAACCACTTGCTTCCCAAACCTATTCTGACACTTTTCATATACATGTAAAAATTGGCATTTTTTGTTTTTTTTTTTACTAGTTTTTTTTTTACTACTAGATAGTTACTTAGAACCCTCAAACATTATATATTTTCTAAAGGCAAAGGCCCAGGGGGAAAAAAAAATGTTGCAATTTTTACATGTTAATGAATTGTAGTACACACAAACACAATATAATAACCTATTGTTTAGTAAAATATAAAAGATAAAGTTACGCCAAGTAAATAGATATCCACCATGTCAGTAACCTCTTAACCTCTTGCTTATTGGGCACTTAAACCCCCCTCCTGCTCAGACCAATTTTTAGCGCTCAGCGCTGTCACAATTTAAATGACAATTGCGCGGTCATACTACACTGTACTCAAATGAAATTTTTATCATTTTTTTTTACACAAATGGAGCTTTCTTTTGGTGGTATTTATTCACCACTTGTGTTTCTTTTTTTGCTAAACACACAAAAAAAGACAGAATTTTTTTTTAAAGGAAAAAAAAAAAAAAAAAAACACGTTTCATAGTTTGTTATAAAATTTTGCAAACGCGTAATTTTTCTCCTT
Source organism: Aquarana catesbeiana (assembly GCF_042186555.1). NCBI lineage: Eukaryota > Metazoa > Chordata > Amphibia > Anura > Ranidae > Aquarana > Aquarana catesbeiana. Next base: position 357,669,143 of record NC_133324.1, on the reverse strand, counting down.
CATTGATATTCGCTGATGAGGCTGCACTGATGGGCACTGATGGGCTACACTGATGAGCGCTAATGGGCTGCAGTGATAGGCACAGATAAGGCAACACTGATAGGCACTGATAAGACACGGCACTGATGGGCCCTGATGGGTGGCACTGACTGGGTGGCACTGATGAGTGGCACTGATGGGTGGCACTGATGGACACTGATAGATGTCACTGATGGGCACTGATAGGAGGCACTGATGGGCACTGATGGACACTGGTAGGTGGCACTGATGGGCACTAGTAGGTGGCACTGATGGGCACTGGTAGGTGGTATTGATAGGCAGCACTGGTTATGAGATACTGATTGGTGACATTTATAGGTGGCACTGTGGGCACTGATAAGTGACACTGTAGGGCACTGATGGATGGTACTGTGGGCACTGGTAGGTGGCGCTGGTGGGCACTGGTAGGCAGCACTGTTGTGCACTGGTAGGTGGCATAGGTGGGCACAGAAGCCTCTGCAGAGGCTCTCCACGATCGGGACTGATGTCCCTCTCACAGCCGCCAGTGATCAGCTTTTTTTTTTTAAATAGCCGATTACTGTTTACATCACATGATCAGCTGTTATTGGCTGACAGCTGATCACATGGTAAGGGGTCGGGATCGACCCCTTACTCCGATCTGTGATCAGCAGAGTCTCATAGACTCGCTGATCACAGAGCACACCGCGCGCTCACTGCAAGGGGCATGCAGGCCGCTTGAGCACGGGAGGACGTCTATGGACGCCCTCCCGGCAAAGTAGGTCCACTCTATAGCCATCATTCGGCTATAGCGCGGACAGGAAGAGGTTAAGGACCGGGCCTATTTTTTACACTTGGTGTTTACAAGTTAAAATCATTTTTTTTTTTTTTTTGCTAGAAAAGTACTTAGAACCCCCAAACATTATATATATTATTTTTCAGACACCCTAAAATAAAATAGCGGTCATTGCAATACTTTATGTCACACCGTATTTGCACAGCAGTCTTACAAATGCAATTTTTTGGGGAAAAAATACACTTTTTTGAATGAAAAAATAAGAAAACAGTAAAGTTAGTTTTTTTTTGTATTGTGAAAGAAAAAGATATGCCGAGTAAATTGATACCCAACATGTCATGCTTCAAAATTGCGCCCGCTCGTGGAATGGCGACAAACTTTGACACTTAGAAATCTCCATAGGCGAAGTTTAAAAAATTTCTACAGGTTACCAGTTTTGAGTTAGAGGAGATGCTAGAATAATTGCTCTCGCTCCAACGATCGCAGCAATATCTCACATGTGTGGTTTGAACACCGTTTACATATGCGAGCGCGACTTACGTATAGGTTCACTTCTGCACGCGAGCACGGCGGGACCGGGCGGTTTAAATTATTATATTTTTTTATTTTTTATTTTTACACTGTCCCTTTAAAAAAAAATTCTGGATCACTATTATTCCTATTACAAAGAATGTAAACATCCCTTGTAATAGAAAAAAAGCATGACAGGTCCTCTTTAATGTGAGATCTGGGATCAAAAAGACCTCAGATCTCACATTTACACTTAAATGCAAAAATAAAAAAAAAAATCATTTTTTTTTCCAATAAAGAAGAATTTCCCCTTTAAGACCATTGGGCGGAAGTGATGTTTGATGTCGCTTCCGTCATCCAATGATATGGAGTCAAGTGGGGGCCATCTTTCCCTCACTGGACTTCCAGTCTCTGGGTGGAGAACATCGGATCGTGTCCGCCGCTACCGATGGCTCCGGTAAGCGGCGAGGATGACCGGGACGTGGCCCCCCCGCCGATAAAAGTGATCTTGTGGTGAATCTGCCGCAGAGACCACTTTTACCTGAAAGAGGACCGCCTGCCATTTTTAAAAATACCGGGGTTATGGCAGCTATCTGCTGCCATAACAACGGTATTCAACGTCCGACGTATGGTTGAAATTTTAAAATTCCTATTCAATGGCAGCAAATTACGGTACTTGAATATCTCCATAGGCAACACTTTACAGGTTACCAGTTTAGAGTTAAACAGGAGGTCTGGTGCTAGAATTATTGCTCTTACTCTTAAGTTCATGGCGAATATACGTACACGTTCGCATTTGCGCATGAGCAATTTTAATTTTACTATTTATTTTATTTAAATCTATTTTTGTTTTACACTGTCTTGTTAATTTTTTTAATCAGCTTTATTGCTATCACAAGGGATGAACAACATACCTTGTGATAGCACGGGCAGTGACAGGTTCTCTTTACTAAGACATCTGGGGTCTATTAAACCCCAGATCTCTCCTCTACCCTCAAAAGCCTCTGATCCAACTGAGATTGGTTTGATTAGATGCTTTCACAAGCGGTAACGACTTGTAAACAACAAACTGTAAGGGTCGGTTCACACATGGGCAACACGACTTTAGCGCGACTTTGTACCGCGACTTCAACGCGGCTTCAGCGCGACTTTAGCGCGACTTTAGCGCGACTTCAGCGCGACTTCGGCAAATTACGAGGCGACTTGAAGTCGCCTCCATGACAGGCGACTTTGCCTGTGGCCAATCACCTCTCTGGGAGGGAGGGGGGGAGGGAGGGGTTTTCTCTGCAAAGTCGCTTGACTTTACAGAGAGATCCGACTTGCAGGCGACTTACATTGAGTTGAATGGGTACAAGTCGCCTACAAGTCGGATAGAAGTAGTACAGGAACCTTTTCTGAAGTCGGAGCGACTTCAGTAGTGTCAATTAAGACGCTCCCATTGCCTACCATGTTAATCTAAATACAAAGCGACTTGGGGCGACTTGGGGCGACTTGAGGGCGTACAAGTCGGATCCCAAGTTGCCCCAGTGTGAACCGACCCTAAGTGACAAAATGCTCATCGTTTACAGTTTCATAGACCATAGAGATGATCTGGGAGCTTCCATTCCTCCCTCATTGCTATGGTAAGCCTGTGGAAACACCGGCTTCAGTCCCAGGCTCCCTGATGGAATGGCAGAGTTGGGAAAAGTGGGGCATCGTACTGTTTTCTTTTTTTTTTTACAGAACTGCAAGCATAGCCCCAATGCATCTGGTGTGAATGAGCCCTTAGGGTTCATTCTATTGAAAATATAAAATCAGGCCTTGAAAAATGCATGCTCATTCCTGCTGAATCAGTCAAAATTTGTTCCATTGGTGTCCTTGTTGGCACCACCCGGCTCCAGGAAAATTTAAAGAAACCAGGTGGAAAATTCTCAACCGAACAGCAGCTGCATCCAATCAGGTGCAGGCTGATTTGGGGTATTCTGACAGCTGTCAGAATACAATAGCCAGAGCTGCAGATTTGTTCTTCTTTGTTGTTGAGAGTGAATTATGGATGGGGAATCTAGTGATTTCTCTCATTCAATCCTAACGTATATGGCTACCTTAATGAAAAGCACACATTCACATACTGAATAAAACTGAAGCAGGGAGATCCTTGCACTGCAGGTTCTTAGGTACAGATTCCTCTCCAGCGTAGAAACTATTATGTAGAACAGTAGTGTTACCACCACATCTCACGCCAGCAAAATCTATGACACTGATGGCTCAGTGAATGCATTGCTTTTTTAAGAAAGAATTCCAGACAAAAGGTACATTTTTAACTCTTAACACCCGGTGTCATTTTAAGTGGGCTTTAATGCTCAGGAAGTGGCGTAGCTTCCCTATGATGTGACTGCAGTGATTGGCTCTCACAGTGGTTACATAATTAGAATCCCATCTCGCTGACTCCCGATCACAAACCATGAACCAGAGCTGTAGGTGACAGCTTGGTCTGTGTGCAAGGAACACACAGTGAGCACGCTCTGAGCACACAACCTCAGGCCACCATGGCTGCATATGTGCAGCAGCTGAGCAATAAGGTCCGATTTTTGTTGTCACCGCATATATGCGCTACATGGTTATTAGCAAGAGGTTAGGGTAACTGCTATATAGTGCAGATTCAGATTGAATTGGAGCAGCTCACAAGATCTTACACCAGCCCACAAATACTTCAGTCCTTATAAAAATGCCAGAATTACCACTTTGCCATATCAGGCAAAATAGACACAAGATGCTATCACCCATTTTAATAAAAAAAACTGCAGGGCAAAAAGATAAATATTATATCTTACAGCTTTTGCCCATGTTGCCTAGATGAGATTGATGTCACATTCCTTCCATGGAGGTCCTAGGAATGCTTAGTAGCCCAGACATCATAACCGGATGCTTCTGCATCGTTTTGGAGCGTGATCAAATGAGATTTGGGCTACTCGACATTCTCTGGGACTTCACTGGAAGGATGACGACATGGAAGCTGGGGAAAAGGTAAATATATACACTCACCAGCCACTTTATTAGGTACACCTGTTCAATTGCTTGGTAATGCATATTGCTAATCAGCCAATCACATGGCAGCAACTCAATGCATTTAGGCATCTAGATGTGGTGAAGACGACTTGCTGAAGTTCAAACTGAGCATCAGAATGGGGAAGAAAGGGGATTTAAGTGACTTTGAACGTGGCATGGTTGTTGGTGCCAGACGGGCTGGTCTGAGTATTTCAAAAACTGCTGATCTACTGGGATTTTAATGCACAACCATCTCTAGGGTTTACAGAGAATGGTCTGAAAAAGAGAAAATATCCAGTGAGCGGCAGTTGTGTGGAAGAAAATGCCTTGTTGATGTCAGAGGTCAGAGGAGAATGGGCAGACTGGTTCGAGATGATAGAAAGGCAACAATAACTCAAATAACCACTACAACTAAGGTATGCAGAATACTATCTCTGAATGCACAACACATCAAACCTTGACGCAGATGGGCTACAACAGCAGGAGACCATACCAAGTGCCACTCCTGTCAGCTAAAGACAGGAAACTGAGGCTACAATGCGTACAGGTTCACCAAAATTGGACAATAGAAGATTGTAAAAACGTTGCCTGGTTTGATGAGTCTCGATTTCAGCTGCAACATTCAGATGGTAGGATCAGAATTTGGCATAAACAACATGAAACCATGGATCCTACATACCTTGTATCAACGTTTTAGGCTGGTGGTAGTGGTGTAATAGTGTGTGGAAGGGGGGGGGGGTATTTTCTTGGCACACTTTGGGCCCCTTGGTACCAATTGAGCATTGTTTAAATGCCACAGCCTACCTAAGTATTGTTGCTGACCATGTCCATCCCTTTATGACTACAATGTACCCATCTTCTGATTGCTATTTCCAGCAGGATAATGCACCATGTCACAAAGCTCAAATCATCTCACCACTGGTTTCTTGAACATGACAATGAGTTCTCTGTACTTCAATGGCCTCCACAGTCACCAGATCTCAATCCAATAGAGCACCTTTGGGATGTGGTGGAATGGAAGATTCGCATCATGGATGTGCAGCCGACAAATCTGGAGAAACTGCGTGATTTTATCAATAGGGACCAAAATCTCTGAGGAATGTTTCCAACACCTTGTTGAATCTATGCCATGAATAATTAAGGGAGTTCTGAAGGTAAAAGGTGATCCAACCCGGTACTAGCAAGGTGTACCTAATAAAGTGGCCAGTGTATATAATTATATTAACTTTTTTCCCTATAGTTTTTTTTTTTTTTTTTTTATTGCAGCATTTTGGCTTTGAGGGAGGACAAAGTAAATAAGTGGGCCATGATTTGCTTCATACTGGCAGGAGGTTCAAAAATGAATCTTTTTTATGTTATTTGAAATGATCATTACTAGTACACTTGCATTAACTGCTTCAGTCCCGAAAGATTTTACCCCCTTCCTGACCAGAGCACTTTTTGCAATTCGGCACTGCGTCGCTTTAACTGACAATTGCGCGGTCACGTGGCGTTGCACCCAAACAAAATTGATGTCCTTTTTTTTCCCACAAATAGAGCTTTCTTTTGGTGGTTTTTGATTACCTCTGTAGTTTTTATTTTTTGCGCTATATACAAAAAAGGAGCGACAATTTTGAAAAAAAACGCAATATTTTTTACTTTTTGCTATAATAAATATCCCCCAAAAATATATTAAAAAAATGTTTTCCCTCAGTTTAGGCTGAAATGTATTGTTCTACATATTTTTGGTAAAAAAAAAGCATATATTGATTGGTTTGCGCAAAAGTTATAGCGTCTGCAAAATAAGGGATATTTTTATGGCATTTTTATTATAATTTTTTTTTTTTTTACTAGTAATGGCGATCTGCGATTTTTATCAGGACTGTGACATTATGGCGGACACATCGGACAATTTTGACACATTTTTGGACCATTGGCATTTATACAGCGATCAGTGCTATAAAAATGTATTGATTATTGTAAAAATGTCACTGGCAGGGAAGGGTTTAACACTAGGGGGCAATCTAGGGGTTAATTGTGTTCCCTGGGAGGTGATTCTAACTGAAGGAGGGGGGGGGGACTGTATAGGGGAGATGACAGATCGCTGTTCATACTCTTTTTTTTATGTTAAAATGAAAAACGGCTGTAGACGAAACGCTGCTAAATGCGAGTTATCACGTTTAGCAGCGTTTACAAGCTGTTACAGGCATTTGGCGTTACAAATGCCTCTGAAAATCCGTCTGAAACCCTTTTTATTTTGCTTTCCAAATAAAGTTTCTAAACTCAACTGCCTAGAAACGACTATTAACGACTATAAACGACCCTGTGTACATGTACCTCATGTGCCAACAGCAGTGTACATGAGGCCTAAGTCTGGAATGTAATCTGCGGCACAACTTTTCTTATGGGTAGAAAATATTCAGTATTCGAATTTATTCCATTCTCGGGAAATGAACCTGTTTTGACAAACATAACTTTTCCTGAAGGTCAGGAAGATTTTGTGTTGTGGTGGTGATAGATGTAGTCGATTCAGACACCCTTCCCCCATGGCTTCAATTCTGCCTGACAACTAGGCCACACTCCATCTGCTGTTATGCATAATGAGCTAGAGCATGGTCCTCGGCACATGCCAAGTTTTAGTCCCCTTTTCAGTCTGATTATCCTGTCAGCTTTTCATTGTTCTATCCTAATGGTCTCACAATGGCCCTGCCTGTTGCCTTTGTAACCACAGAGGGGCCAAACGAGGAAAGCCTTAATCTCTGCTTCAAATTAACGCTACTTCTGCGAGTTTGTAATTGCAGCTGTAGACTGGCCGGAATGCTGGCTCTGGTATAAGTGGATGTATAGCACTCCCCAGATATCAGCTGCTGTGATTAACTAAGGCTTGGAGTGTCATGTCATACTATTGCGTTCCTCGTCAGCCAATGAGCAGCTCGCTCTTCTCTTTACTCTGCAGGGTTACCACATGGCCTCGTCTATATGGTCTTTTCAAGCCTTGCCCAATTATGCAGCCAGGATGGCCCAGATCTAGTGACAGATGGGACTGAGTTTGTCTTGGTCTAATGTGCAGCCTCGGGGCACACGTTAATAGCCCTATTCAGTATAGCAAGCACCAAGAAACCAGAATGAGCAAATGTTCTACTAGACAGCATGTAAGGTCGCTGCAAAACTTTTTTTTTCCATTCTGGAAGAATATACATATTTAAAAAGATTTTTTTTTTTTTTTTTTAAGTTTTGCTACTGCTATCCAGAGAAAGTAAATGATTTATGAACATATATCCCTGAAATGAATCTTAAACTGTAGCTGTTTATATAAGGACAATTGCAGAAATAATAATAAAAATAATAAATATGCAATACCTTCAAATCTAAAAAATTGTAGAGTGCAAATTGCTTACAACATGCAACCCAAAATGAACATGTTATTATTAATATAGTCATTTTTTTTTACAAATGTAAATTATTATATAGCAACATAATGCACAAAAAAAAATAAAAATAATTATGTAACACATGTGAAGGATTAATGGATTAAACACAGCGTAGCCTTTTGATAAAATACATAGAGCCTTATCAATATATTCGCCTGCTGAGCTAGTTGTGAACTTTCCAACTTATCTACATTGTATATGAGCAGTAATAAGCAAGTCAATCAATTGTACCTTCTAGCACAGTGTGTTCTAATGTAAAGTGGAGTAGCTGGCCCTGCTCTTATTCAATGGGTAGTTAGATAACATTGTTTTCCTTTTACATCCTCTACCTCCTGCAGATCTTCTAATCTTGAAAGGACATCCAAGACTCTCTAAACTCACAGCACGTGTTGGTAATGTCCAGTATGGTAATAGACAGAGATACGTATGCCCCCTGGCCTGTAAAGTATAGCAGGCCTGCTTCCTCTTTACAGAAGATCAAGCAGGTGTGGAGTATACAGGTGTACCGCTCACCATATGTCCTGACTGCACTGTGATGTCTCCGAATTTAATAAAAACACACAAAAAACACTGGTTGAGACAAGTAGAAGCAGGCTGCCTGACGGCTGGCTGGTGTGCTCTTCTATTCATTCGAAAACTCCTAACAAATACGATTATGTACATTGACTCTCTTCAAACAGTATTCACTGGGATCAAATATTCCTCTGTGATAATCCAGTTTTCTTGTTCACCTGCCATATGTGTACCACAGCCTAAAAATGGGAGTGAAATATAGTTAATATAGTATTGCCAGAGCTATTTTTGTCAAAGTAAAGCAGAGTAGTAAAGTTTACACACACAAATCACCATGCTGGAGCTCGTGCACGCCATCGTGCATGGCCGGTGGCGATCGCGACCACCGGCCACGCGCATCGGGTCCCCCCCGCCGTGCAGCGGGCGCGCGCCCTCCGGCGGCTCTTAAAGGAACCCCGTACCTGTATGGTGTTTCGCGCAGGGGAGCCATTCTACCCCCCCCGTAAATAGACTTGAGCCGATCGGGAACCAATTAATGAAGCTTGGCAAATGCCCTATGTGTGTTGATTTTCTGTTTGTTTTAAAGGGCCCCAGTAGAACCCCAGCTAAGTTGTACCCCTACTCAGCACATCCCCAGCTCATTAGTACCCCTGTTCAGCAGATCCCTGGCTTATTAGTACCCTTGTTCAGCAGATCCCCAGCTTATTAGTACCCTTGTTCAGCAGATCCCCAGCTTATTAGTACGTTTGTTCAGCAGATCCCCAGCTTATTAGTACCCCTGTTCAGCACATCCCCAGGGTATTAGTACCCTTGTTCAGCTGATCCCCAGGTTTTTAGTACTATGGTTCAGCAGATCCCCTGCTCAGTAGTATACCCAGCTCTGCGGATGCTGCATTCAGTAGTATACCCAGCTATGCTCATCCTCTGCTCAATATTAACCCCCAGCTCTGCTGGTCCTCCCACTCAGTAGTTGCCCCCAGCTCTGCTGATCCTCTGGTTTGCTGATCCTTCTCTCTCTCTGTTCCCCACACACCTCCTGCTATATTGCTCCCACGCTGCGCACCATGTGTAACATCTGCTAGTTTCTCCTGCTCTGGTCCCCCAGGTCTGCTGATCCTCCGTCACTAAGTCTTCTCTCTTGGGTCCCACCTTTTGCTATATCGTTGCCAAGTTGCACACCACATGAGCCATCTGCTAGTTGCTCCTCTCCAGTCCGGACCCTGCTCACCTTTCTGCTGCTCCACACTGAACACCAGATGTGAGGTCTGCACAAGACTCTTACCGAATATATACATATGAACGTGTTGGTTTCCCAGTGCATCCTGGAAAATCTCATACCTGCAATACCTCCAAAACAGAGCAAAGCTGGCGCTGAATAAAAGCTTCTCGAAAGCTTCAGGTGCTGTGAGCATTGTCATAGACTTCTATGAAAGCTTTGTATAAGCTTTGAAGCACCAGGAAAGCCACCGGGAGGGTATACATTTTAAAGCAAAGCAAACAATCTGTGAACAGGACTGTAAGCTAACCATTTTATTTAGTGACATGAACTTTCATTTCCATTCAGAGGGCTTTTAAAAAGTGTGTCCAAAGACATTTTGAAGCAAATGTAAACAAGCCCTAATAGACACATACAACAGTCTACACAATAATAATAATAATAATAATACAAAAAAATGAAACTCTTCCATAATTATCATAAAGAACTTCATAAAATTGTAAGTGGCAACCAGCAACTGTTGAGACAATAAACACTTTGCTCAGAAATATGTAATGTAAAATATAACATAATTTAAAGCAGTGGTCTCCAAACTGTGGCCCTTGGGGCAATATTCCCCCAACGTCAGCAACAGTGTTTCATAGTTCCTGCCACTGACACCGACAATGGAGCACTAGTCCTCCCACTGACACCAATGATGGGACACAATTCCTCCCATTGATACCAATGATGGAGCAGTATTCCTCCCACTGACACCAATGATAGGGCACTATTCCTCCCACTGACATCAATGATAGGACACTATTCCTCCCACTGACACCAATGATGGGGCAATGTTTACTCCCACTGATGCAAGGGCACTTTCTTCTTCCACTTGCCACAGTCTGGCCACCCTAAAGTTGGAAGGATAGTAAAGTGGACCTTTGTTCAGAAAGTTTGGAGACCCCTGATATAAATAGTACAACGGTCAGGAGTATGTCATATATAATTCAGCGTACAGTGGTCAGGAGTATGGAATGTAAAACAAAGAGTGCAGGGATCAGGAGTGCATAATGCACAGGGTACAGGGTTCAGAAGTGCATTACGCCAAGAGTGCAGGATTCAGGAGTGTGAAACGACAGTATTCAGGGTCCTAGAGTGTGTAACACACAGGGCAAAGAGGTAAAAAGTATTTATCACACAGGGTGCAGGTCTCAGGAGTGCATATTATGCAGGGCTCAGGGCTTAGGAGTGTGCATTTCGCAGGGTGCTGGGCTCAAATGTTTGTATCGCAAAGGGTACAGGATTGTGTATCACACAGTGCACAGGGCTCAGGGGTGCATATCACACTGGGCGCAGAGCTCAAGAGTGCACAGTGTAAGGCCGATGTGGAAAAACAGCTAGTACTCGCTAATGGAATGTGCAGAGTATTCCCCAGTTTTCTGTCCTGAGAGTGATCCAGGTCTGGAGGAGAAGTGCTTGGTTGCTTACTAAAGATGAGGACTGCAGGAGAAGCCACTGCTGCAGTACTGGTGCAACTACTACCGCCTGCTCTGAAGTCAAATGGTGCAGCGAACTTTCTGCATCTGAGTTGCCCGCTGCCACTTGTAAACCTAGGAGCTGGCAGAGGAAATCTTCCACTACTTGCTTCTTCTGTGGCTCTGACTGATGACATCATCTAATACAGAGTGTGGTAGAGGAAGCAAGCAAGGGAAAACTTTATCTGCGAGCTTCTGTTTTTACAAGGAGCACGAGGAGCAGAAGGGTGGAAAGGAGTCAAGTGTTACATAACTGCAGTGAAAACAGAAAAATCAGGTATCCTGTCCAGCTAGTCATATCTGTCATGTATGGCAAAATGGTGTAAATTTCAGCATTGGATACACAAAGATATCCTCTGGCAGGTAAAATAGTTCCTGTATATGTGTTTCATTAATGTATAGAGCTGTTTGTCTGGAGTTCAGTTTTAAAGTGAACACACAAAACTTTGTTGCATCCTGCAAATGCATCAATAAGAGGTATTCTCTACAAAGTGATGGGATATCCCTTCTTAGACAATTGTCACTGGAACAGGTTTCTCTATTGATAGATTTGCTCTCAGATCTTCTTCAGGTAACAACTGTTGCAGTTACAGCTCAAAACTGTAGTGTTGTCTTAGTGACAATATTCACTAGGAAAAATAGAGGGGTCACTCTAACCAGTGGGGAAAAAAACAGCAATAAAAAAAGTCTACTATCCAAAACTAAAAAAAAATGTTTTTCCTTTGCAGATACTAAATACAGGTAGAAAATGTTTGGTATAGGTTACTCTTGCCCTACTTTAGAATACACATCACTGTAAATTGGACAATAATATTTTATCTCAATTAATTATTTTCTTCTGGATGATATTTTGTCCTGAATGTGATGCGTGCCCCGTGTGGCCTTATGCATGCCTTAAATTATTGCTATTTTAGGTATATGCCATTTTACAGAGAAACAAGAATGTGGCCCCAATCTCTGCAGTACCCTCCATCTCCTTGTCATTTCACGTCATTCCATGTCAGGTCACATGCACATCAGTTTCTGTTAAAAATATTTTAGCTACAGCAGTGTGAAGCAGTACTAGCATTTAAAATGGTTTAACAAACTCATCTGCCTTATCACTTCTCTCAATTTTAGGGTAGAGCAGGAATAATAAACACCAGAGGGCAAGACTCAAAGAATAGGAACCAAACAGCAGGTGTACCAACCCTAATGGCTAACAACAAAACTGTGTGCAACCTGTTCAGTCAAAAATGGCTGCACACAAGGAACGGTCCCGGGTTTTCTAAGGAAAAACATCTGGAATCACAGATTTCACCTCAAGTGCCATGTTGCAGCTTCCTAAAGAAACAACTAATTTTGGCTGCTGGTTTTCAGTCAGACAAGCATTTCAAACAGGATAAGGAAAGGGATGGTAACTCAGGATGACATCCAAAAAATAGTATTTCTTTATTACGTAAACATGTACAATTCTGTAAAAACAGTGTACGCATTTCGGACGCTAGACCTTAGTCATGGCCATGACTAAGGACTAACGTCCGAAACTCTTATGCCCCGTACACATGGTCGGATTTTCCGAAGGAAAATGTGTGATAGGACCTTGTTGTCGGAAATTCCGACCGTGTGTAGGCTCCATCACACATTTTCCATCGGATTTTCCGACACACAAAGTTTGAGAGCAGGCTATAACATTTTTTCGACAACAAAATCCGTTGTCGAAAATTCCGATCGTGTGTACACAAATCCGACGCACAAAGTGCCACGCATGCTTGGAATAAATAAAGAGATGAAAGCTATTGGCTACTGCCCCGTTTAGAGTCCCGACATACGTGTTTTACATCACCGCGTTCAGAATGATCGGATTTTCCGACAACTTTGTGTGACCGTGTGTATGCAAGACAAGTTTGAGCCAACATCCGTCGGAAAAAATCCATGGATTTTGATGTCGGAATGTCCGATCAATGTCCGACCGTGTGTACGGGGCATTAGGCTGTTTTTACAGCATTGTACATATTTACTTAATAAAGAAATACTATTTTTTGGATGCCATCCTGAGTGCCGACCATCCCTTTCCTTATTCTGGTATGTTGGAGCTGTTGGCAGCCCCCAGGTCTGAGCCCCGGGCGGATCTGTTATGTGGGAAGGTTGCAGTGCTTATACACCTGTTTTCTCCATTTTAAACAGGAATATTGGGAGAAGTGGAGACTGCTTTTGTCAAATGGGGTGGATTATGGTTTTAAAACTGCTCTACTGTTTGGGTAACACCACAGAAGTATCAAAACTAAGCTCTAATTAAAATAAACTACTAACTTTACAGAGCCTTAAACTTCCAAAAATCTTTTTTTTTTTTAATTCCATGTGTTATCATATTATTTAGTGTATGCCAACATTGAATGGATTGTGTGTAGACACTTACAATAATGACGTGAGAAAGAGAAAGAATTCTGCCTTGTTCTTTAGCCAAAATAAATGCTAAATAAAGTCAGCTGATGATACCATGATAAGGGATCACAGCTCAAACACCTGATAACACATTTACCTAATGTTCGCTGCTTCTGTGGTTATTTGTAAAACTGGAGTAGTAGGTGTTTTGAATATAACTGTAGAATACGATCTACTACCTTCAGTAGTTGGGCCTGTTTAAGGCTTTTGCTTTGCTTAGACTCTATGGGGCCTATTCTTAAAGGGGTGCTCTGGCTCAAGCTTATCAAGGGGAAAGCAATAGCTATAATAAAAGAGTTCCTAACTTGTTATATTGTTATTTCCACTTGAAGAGCATGGCTGGTGGTGTCTGTTGGTACTTTATTAGATAATCACCCAAGCCAACTAAAGATGGAAGAGAAACTGGTATCTATTGTTCATGGGAATACTTCATCGGAAGGATTAGGGCCCCTTTTTATTACAATTGGTATCCCAATTGGTAAGATTCGTTTATGGGATTGTAGGCAGGAATGCCTGGACATAAATGAAAACTCCAAACAACTTCTTAGTAAAATGTATTTTATTTATTATTATATATATATTTTTTTTTGGATAAAACTTGGCTGCGGCATATATTATTGGTTTATAACCATATTCATAAAATATTAAATTACCACACATATTTATTTCATCATTTAAATAACTCAATACACCAAAACTTAAGCAAATACAGCTCAGCCACTAAGACTCAAGCTGAAAAACAATCTGTCTTCAATATTAATTCACAAAACTGTCCCCTCTTACTTAAAAGCAAAAGGGACCCTACCACATAATATAGCCGCGACAAGAGGAAGGGAGGGAAGTTCCGCTGTTGATCCTCTTCAAACGACTGGCCTCGGACCCCACGGACTAGCCCTTTATATAGGAACCCCCTGGAATTCCAGAATGTTCCAGGGGGTCACATGACCCTAAATGACCTATCCTGAAACCCTAAGTTGTTCCATGGGTCACATGACCCCAGAAGACCTATCCCAATACAAAAGGCTCCAGAATTCTAGAAAATTCCAGGTCAGCTGACCTTGGAAAACCTATCACAGGCTTTCCCGCTATTTTCCACAGCCGGGAGCCTGGAAACTGCTCCTACCACAATCCCATAAGGAAAAGGGGGGCCTTAAGACAGGCTTACCCCCTTTTCCCCATATTCTATTTGTTTTGGTGACCATGGTCAACTGGCCAAAGAGTGAAGAAAAATTCAAAGTTTTGAGTTGCACAAAAACAATAATAAAATGAGAATATTTGTTCTGATGACAGCTGTCTCACTTTGGGAAGATGTCTTCTCGCTTCCTATCCAATCTACAAGACAGGAAGTGAATGGAAATCTCCCCATTGGCACATAAACAGCAAAAAAAATAACCTGACACAGGTTGTAACCCTTACCTGATATCTAAAACTAAAAAATTGTTTTGCATACAAAACACACTTTAAATATAGATTATATATATGTGTGTGCAGTTAGAAAACTTTACATAGGTCCTGTATTATAAAAAAAACATAAACAGCACACTAGGATGCTTTTCTCATGTTTGTGCACTTGGGCACAATTTCACATATGCAAATAAAACAAAACTACAGCGAACATTCATTTTTGAACACAAAACATAAAACAGCTCACAATAGAACACATATGTCATGAGATCTATAAATAATATTGAGAAATATTTTCACTGCAGTTGCTGTATGCTATGCTAAGATGTATGCTATGCTGTATGCTAAGAATATCTATAAACTGCTGACACAGCACATTGGGGTGAACCAGTACCATCATTAAAAAAAAGAAAATAAATGGACAGATATAAGGATTTTGCCAGTGGGGTGTTTAAATAATTATATGGGGTTGCATATTGTTGCACTGGCTTTACAGCCTATTGCACTTGAAGGGAACACATATCTTAATTACACCTACATGCAGCATTTATCTTGTGAAACAGAAACCACAAACTTGTCAAATTCTGAATCATCGAGCGCCACTTGCTTTAGTTTAAGGTCACATACAAATGTTAAGGGGAAAATCCCAATTAAAGTTTCGACTCCTACGAATTCTTCTTTTTGGTAAAGAGCCATCCGATAAGAAAGATTTAAAGAGCATGTTTACCAGATCTTATCTTAAGTTTGTGGTAGCCATTTGCCATGCAACAAAAACAAATATAATGAAATTTAGAGTTTATACTTTGTAACTCACTTGCTATGGTTTGCTATGTGTTGAGCAAAAGTTTTATAACTATCTGTGCATTGTCAATGTGATTGGCACCAACACACTTTGGATAACCTATTATTATTGATATGTATATTTTCCTTTCTGTGCATTGCTGATCACTAATTACAGGCATACCCCACGTTTATGTATGCAATGGGGTTTATTTACTAAACCTGGAAAGTGCAAAATCAGGCTCACTTCTGCATGGAAACCAATGAGCTTCCAGGTTTTATTACCAAAGCTTAATTGAACAAGCTGGGGTTAGAAGCTCATTGGTTTCTATGCAGAAGTGAGCCTGATTTTGCACTTTTTCAGCTTTAGTAAATAAACTCCATTCTGTACTTAAAAGTGGGGTATGCCTGTACCTCCTATAACACATTACGGCCTAACGCTGGCCTACAGTATTATGTACCTATTTTGCATTACAATGTGATGAGCTTGACAAGTCAAAGATGTACTGGACAACAAGTGTCAAATTTGACTGTAATAAAAAGGTGAAGATCATATTTACTATGCACACAGGGAAGCTTCAGCACATGCAGAAGTAAGAAACCATCTGGGGGAGCTTTACTAAAACTGGTGCACCCAGAATCTGGTGAAGCTGTGTATAGTAACCAATCAGCTTCTAAGTTCAACCTGTTCAAAAAAGCTTTGACAATAAAACCTGGAAGCCGATTGGTTACTATACACAGCTGCACCAGATTCTGTATGCACAAGCTTTAGTAAATCTCCCCACCAGTGTTCAGCTTTTTTCTTCGTATATTGAAGCCCTCCTGTGGACAGGAGAAATGATCTTTGCAACCTCCATACAGTTATATTTGACAGCTGCGATTTTGTGTGCTAAATACAATCCACTGCAATGCAGCATCAGAAGAAGTAGGTTAGGTAACAGATTAAGTTCAAAGGAATATTTGCGTAGGCTAGGCAACAGATACATTGTTCTCTAATACTATTTGCACTTCTTACGCGCACAAATTGTTGCATGATTGCATCAAAATTACTGGCACTGTTTAGCAATATTTGCCCATCCACTTGGGCTGATTTACAAAAGGAATGGGGAATCTTCATTTCAAAAAATATACATTTTTACATCAATTTTTTAAAGTGTGCATTCAATTTGAATGCACACTTTGAAAATTTGTAGATTCTTCTCATATGATTGTAAGCTGCTGTGAATGTATAATATATATGTAGAGCGCTGTGTAAATTGATGGCGCTATATAAGTATCTGAAATAAATAAAATAAATAAATAATATGATTGGATAATTGACTATTCGCACAATTTTTTGAGTGAAGATTTTTTAAACTCCTTTAGTAAATCAATCCTTCTCTTGCCCTTTTAGGTGTATGTTAATTACAGGCATACCCCACTTTTAAAGCGGAAGTAAACCCATCCATAAAACAGTTTCATTCCCGGCTCGTGACGGAAATGTAACACTCCCATTGGTTGTGCTCTTAACCAAACTGCCAAACCATCCAATGGCTGGTGTGTAAACTGATAACATGTGCAGCACCATGGCAGTTGTACATTAAACAGAGGCCAAGATGGCAGCTTCCTTGGCTGAAAACGATAGGGGGGTTTACTTACACTTTAAGTACACAATGGGGTTCATTTACTAAAGCTGGAAATTGCAAAATCATGCTCACTTCTGCATAGAAACCAATGATCTTCTAGGTTTTATTACTAAAGCTTAATTGAACAAGCTGGGGTTAGAAGCTCATTGGTTTCTATGCAGAAGTGAGCCTGATTTTGCACTTTCCAGCTCTAGTAAATAAACCCCATTGTGTACTTAAAAGTGGGGTATGCCTGTACAAGTGTTGGTCAATACAGACTTGGGTATATGCATTCACATGGTCATTCTATGCAATGAATCTTTGTCAATAGAGTTGCATTGGTTAATGTATGATATCTGTGTGACTATAAATAATTGGCATTTCTAGGCTTTCTAGTAACCAGCTGCTCAGAGTATAATTTTGCATAGGCACGTGTCTTGTAGAAACTATAGCTAATGCAAGCAACAAAACTAATTTTTCCTCTTGTTAATGGCTGCGATATATTTTTTCCAAGTAGTACCTTTTTGCTTACAGATGCTTAGAAGTAGCATAATACATGTGTTTTCTTTTTTTCTACCCACACTGTAATTTAGCTGTAGATCATTTCATAGCCACACTACAACAGAATGAGCAGCGATCTAGACTCTTTGATGTCAAAAAAGCAGTTTTCAATTTAAAATCAAGTTAAGACTCTTGTAGGTAGATTTAGTACGGGGTTAAAGAAGGATAGTGGTTTTGCCGACAATGTAGAATTAGGGAGCACGTGCTGTCTACTGTTTCAAAAGACGAGAAAAAAAAAAAAAAAAACATACACACACTTTTCACTTATTTCTCCTTTTTATTATGGCTTTTAGAATGCAGGCAGCAGGCCACAGCCGACAGCTGTGAGTTGCGTGTGTATCAGTAGCAGCTGTCTCTTGCTGGGGTGAAATTAAAAGATTAAGGGGATGTGGGCACGTGCTGGCTTCTGGAGGCCCAGACAATGCTTGATTTAGGCTGGAACTTGTCTGCAAAGGCTGACAAAAGAGGTAGACTCGAGCTTGCATCAGGGTCAAAGGGGACATTTCATTGACAAAGACAAAAGCCATACAAGAGACAAGTGAAAAGGGTGCTCAGTGCAAATCTGAAAGAGCCGGCTCAGCCCCGCAACAGCTGCTCCTGCACATGAAATTTGAAACGGTCCTTTCACAAATACAACAGGCCGCATCAAGAAAGGGCCAGAAGAACAGCACGCTTTTGGCTATAATGAATCGTTCGCAAATGAAAAGGCAGCTCTGGCTATTTTAAGCATTTGGACCTGAAATGCAGTAATCACCTAACCATTAGTCAAACTAGGTGATCGGACAGAGAGTGTGCATGGCACAAGCCACATTGGGGGCTGGCCATCCTGTGCTGCTGCTTGTGCAATTTGTTTCAATAAGTGAATATCACAGCCTATGCTTGTCAAAATGATTTGAAACCAAAGACCTGACAGAGTGTAAACTCAGCAAGGGACTACCATTTTTTTTTTGTGGGTATCATATGCAGTTGTGGAGCAAATGCTGCACTGCAGATTTATCTCCCTCACCCAGGCTTAGTCAGTAAGGCATTAAGGGTGTCCACATTGGAGAGCGCATATAAACCAATTGGATTTCATTTACAGGCGGCCCCCTACTTACAAACATCCGACTTACAAACGACTCCTACTTACAAACGGAGGGAGACAACGGGAAGTGAGAGGAAATCTACCCCTAGGAAGGGAAATTCTCTCCTGTGTTTCCCTAACAGCCCAAAATTTTCAAAATTCAATTGCCATCGGGACAGAAAGTGAGGTGAAATCTTCTGAACAGGGGCACAGACAGCTAAACAAACATTACAGGGGTGATAATCCTTCCCTATACGATCCAAAAAGCTTAAAAATAGATTTTTTGGCTGGAGCTACACTTAAAAAATGGACCTGTTCCGACTTACAAACAGATTCAACTTAAGAACAAACCTACAGTCCCTGTCTTGTTTGTAACCTGGGGACTGCCTGTAATGTGTTTAGAGATTATTTCAGATTATTTGCTATCATTTGCTGTGCTGTGCAGATTATCATTCTATAGGTAAATACAGACATCCATAATGATCTGAAAAGTCATATATTTATAACCTATCCCCTATCTGTGGCAGATTCTGTTAGGTAATCTGATCAATGGGTGTATCATTGTGATTGATTTTTTCAGCCAGTTGTTACTGTTCCTCCAAGATGAGGCTAGCACTGGTAGGTGTAAATAAACGAAGGATGGCCACACTCCCATACACGATGCAATTAGGTTTCTAAAGTAAAGCACTAGAATGGCACAGACAGGGGGAAGCAGGTAACGTGTTTCACACAACTAGCGTATTTGTCAGACCTGCTTTTATGACTTTGGAAATAAATCTAACTGCATCGTGTATGGGAGTGCGGCCATCCTTCATTTATTTACATATGCTTCTGTTGCAGTGACAGGGCGTGCACCTCATCAACTGTTTTTTATTACCTGATTACAGTCTTGCCTACCCACCTGGAGCAGCCGTACTCGTTGGCTTTCACTAGCACTGGTAAGTGTCTGCGCAGGCAATAAACATTTATCTCTGTCCACGGTTGCCCTGCATGATTATGGCATTCTTTCTTTACATAATGGTTACATTGCAGTTATGTCTTATGGCTGCCATATCATTCTATAGGTACCTTCACTTTTTAAAACATTAAAAGATGAACAGAGCAAATATCAATGGGGATATGCAGAGATGCAGGTTTTATTTTACTACAGGTCTAAATTAGATCATTTTTGATTGATTGCTGAATGACCACACTGAATGAACACTGGAAAATGTTTTGGATGATGATTATGGCAGTTTGACGTAGTTGAATCCAATTTTATAAGAGACCACATAAAACTACAAGCCGAACTGTAAATAAATGCATGGGACTTTGCATAAAAAAAAAAAAAAAAAAAAAAACTATAGGACTGTGCAAGGGCTAAAAAGGGAAGTGGAGGGTGGTAATTATCAAAGGATAACAGATACCGGTAACTCAACCGCATTTGACACAATATGCTAATATAGCAGTAATAAGTGTGAACAATGCAATAACCCAACTGATAAAAAATAATGTACTTATCTAATTTAAAAAAAAAAAACTAAATTCAATTGACTGTTATTTGTAATAATATTCTAACCATGTCACACAACTGTCTAAATAAACTAATTCTAAACAATAAATGGTCTTTACGGTCAAGTGATAATCAAATCCTTCATCCATCATCTCATATTCAGTAAAATTGTTCCTACATCATTACTTTAATACAAGCCTTGTGTTCACTTGACTGAATGACTAAACAAGGCTGCATGCCAGGCACGCATTTGAGGTGTATCTTCACCCATAGAAATGTATGCTTTAAAAGAGATACAGTTTATTGGTGTTATTCGTAATAAAACAATGCATAGACAATCTGCCATTGAGGAAAAATTCTCTAGCAATTTTGTTTTAAAGATTGTAGAGGTACCACCCATGCCTCTTGCTTTACTCAAGGCAAATGAAGCATTGTGAGCATGTATTTTTAATGGAAACAGTGCCTCCTGTGGCTAAATTTGTGCAATCAAGTAATAAAATTAAATAAAGAGCCTCTAACATATGGAGCTCTCAGCAGTGTAGCAGTAAAGGTAAAAAGAAGGGTAGCATTTAATACAAGACCCACAAGCCATTAGGGACTCACACTTTGGCTGCCATACATCACTGTATACAATTTTCTTATTCAATTTTCCTTTAGATTTACCAAAACTGTATAATATGAGGTCAAACGGAAACACTTTCAATGTGTGTGCAATCAGGCAGGCCCTTGCACTACATAGTTGACGGTAAATCTAAAGAAAATTGAATACAAAAATTGGATAGTGTATGGCCAGCCTTAGGAAAGCTTGTGTTTTCTTCTCTTAAAGATACAGGGCATACTAGCATGGTACAAAAAAACCTATTAGTAACATTCCCATCAATATACCTAAACAGTAGCTAAAATATTTTAGAGGAAAACGGAAACATTAAATAACAGTGTTCTATTGTATAACTTGTCTGTCTGAAAACATTATTTTCCCCCATTAATCTATAATATCTATGATATCATACATCTATCCCTGAACATTATTAAAACGCTGTACATAAATGTATTTTGGGATATGATATGATTTAAAATGTGTTGCTCTAAAAATGTTACTCTAGGTTTCCAATATTTGGAGATCTGAGTGTGATTTTGCTTTGAGGATTGGTAAATCCGATAGAAAGTGAATTTAGGTGCAGAGAGTATAACAGGGATTCACATACGGTATGTGTTAATCCTGCACCTACTTTGTTGTTTAGTGTCTTGCCCTGCACTATGTGCAGATGTAGCAACTCATTGGTGCCACCTAGTGAGAGTTGCAGTTATAAACATTGGGGTCAATTTACTATGTAGGAGTTATTCAAGCTGTGTATGGTATTTTTCTCATCAGAATGTTCATTTAAAACTTATCGGTATTTAACTGCTATTTTTTTCATGAAGCAGGAAATTTGTATCTTTTGTACCTTTGGGGGCTACCATAAGTATGGCTTTCCTATAATGACAGATAGGACTGCAGCATGCACGTGCAACATAAAGCAGCTGTTTTTGGGAGAAAAACCATACCAAGTATTTGTCACAGTGGGATGCAATCTTTTACTTCTTTAAAGAATAATGCTACTTATGCCGCGTACACACGATCGGACTTTCTGACAACAAAACCGTGGAATTTTGTTTGAAGGGTGTTGGCTCCAACTTATCTTGCATACACACGGTCACATAAATGTTGGCCAACAATTATGAACGTAGTGACGTACAAGACGTACGTGATGTCTCCATTACGAACGCTAGTTTTACAAGACCGAGCGATTCCGGCTCGTCCTTGATTCCGAGCATGCGTGTTTGTACTTTGGACTTTTGTCTGACGGACTTGTGTACACACGATCGGAAAATTTGAGAACATGCTAGCCAACATTTGTTGGCGGAAAGTCCGAAAACAATTGTCCGATGGAGCATACACACGGTCGGACTTTCCGCCAACAGCCTGACATCCAAAATTTCCCGTCGGAAAATACGATCGTGTGTACGGGGCTTTACTCTCATCCTTTCACGATATCCCAGATACATTTTTTTCTTTTGAAAAAAACTTTTTTTGTGGAGAGCAACCTGCACTTCTGCCTTTATCGCCTAGGTGAGAATGACCTCCCCCTGCCAGAAGCCTCCTGGAATATGAGCTTCACACCCCCCTGAAGACTTCTACACCACATTGTACAAGGGCAGCAGCACATCATTAGGGGGCTGGCTGCAAGAACCAGGAAGAAGCAGCAGGCCCCCTGATGGCATAAGAAGAGAACATGGCGGCATGGGACCCAGCATGCAGAAAAGAAGTGGCAGATTGTACCAGACAAAGCTGGATTTGCTGGGCACGTGTTTTTTTTTTTAGGACAACAAGGCAAGAGGGTAAAGAAAAAACATGTACAGGGGGAGCATAGTTCCTCTTTAAAGAAAATTGTATAAAAGTGCAGTTGTCCTTTAAAAGTCTTTATTTCTCATGGACCAGTATAGCCAGAAGCTAGTGGTGTATGAAGGGACACAGCAGTAAAAAGCGGACAGAGCCCCTAACCACTCTACACGCTACACAAAACTTAAAAAGTCATTTTTGGTAGAGGTGGACTTTAATGTTATGCATGTAAGCCCTATAAAATATTCATACATACCTAAGTAACATCTCTTATAAAGGGGTTTCTTTACTAAAGCTGGAGAGAGCAAAATCAGGCTCGCTACTGCATAGAAACCAACCAGTTTCCAGGTTATAGTGCAAAAGCTTAAAGTGGTTGTAAAGCAATCTATGTATTAAGATGAAAAACCTTCTTTGCGGCAGTTTCCTCACCTGAGCCCGATCCCATTCCAGCAATGTGCACTAGCGCAGCGGTTTCAGAGGCTGTTGCTCTCCTCACTGGACAGATTAATAGCAGCAGGAGCCATTGGCTCCTGCTGCTGTCAATCACAAGCTGTGACATGGGGAGTGGGGCTGAGTCCCGCTGTCTGTGTTAATAGACGCAGCAGCCGGACTTGGGAGTGAGCACGCACGGGTGCCCCCATGAAAAGTGGCTTTCCATGGGGGGGGGGGGGTGGCACCAAGAGGAGGGGCCTGGAGTGGTGGCTGGGGACCCCAGAAGAAGAGGATTGGGGACTGCTCTGTGCAAAACCATTGCACAGAGCAGGTAAGTATAGGCATAGACAACCACTTTCATTGAACCAACTGGGGTTAGAAGCGGATTGGTTTCTATGCAGAAGTGAGCCTGATTTTGCACTCTCCAGCTTTAGTAAATAAATGCCAAAGGGACAAAAAAGTTGTGTCTTTACAGGCACGGCTTGATACCTAAAGCAATTTAAAATTGTGACTGGTGTAATAGCATGCAGTGTTGCTTCCATCACCATAAATCGTGAAAACAGGCTTTTAAACAACCTTTCTTACAGTGCCCTTATTCTTATGGCTGTATTTCTGATGACACTGCCAAGCCCCAGTGACCCATATAACCTAACAGAAATTATATTGTACAATAAACAGCAATAATTGTACAATGCTGTCTTTATTCAACAACAGTAGACATCTGTTATTACCATAAAAAAAAAAAAAAAAAAAAAAGAGGAGAGACAGCCAAGCATACCATTGTTATCTTCATGAAGACATTAAACACTAGGCAGCAGGTACCTGTTTGTGGTCACCTGTGCTGATTATAGGCCTCATGTCTTGATGTATGTTTACGTAACAGCACTGTTTCTTGCTTTAGGACTCAATGCAAATAATAGAAAGTCAGACAGCAAACGGACTGCTGTTTACTATACACACATTCTATACACGATGACAAAACACAAGCACAAAATGCATAAACAGTTCTTGGTCTTTCTTGGTTTCTGCCGGTTCTTAACTAACCCTTGCAGAGGAAACATTCGGATCTTGCTAGATAGAGCTGAACTTAAACGCTTTTTAAATGCTACTTAGAGTACTTGAAGAACTATTTCTGGAATGAACTATACCGTAAACATAAGCAATGACAGACCTATAGAATTTTGTCTGTTTGCCAACATGCAATGTGTGGATTTCTGAAAGCATGTGCTAATGTTGCCCACACGCAACAGAGAACACTTGGATATACTGGAACCTTTGTGTTTATGGAGAGGGGCTGGGGGGGGGGGGGGTGCACACAGACACCCTCTGGAGTTGGATTATCACTGGGGATATGGTAGCAACCAGAATAGGTTTTCTAAACCACTTGATTATTATTTGCCTTGAGAAAGGTCTGATAATAGTGTCCAAAGGGACTATCAGACATGTAATTTTCACCTGATCTGGCTTAAATTGTCATCCTAAAAGTACAGGTAACTTTAGAGCATGTTATTGGCAGCAGAGATACACAAAGAGGAACTGGTATAGGTAAAAAAAAAACATATTATTAAAGGGTAAGTTCACCTTTGTACACTTTTCTTTCTTTTTCTAAATTCCAGCTCCCCTATGCACCAATATAGCATTCATGTACTTTTTTTTGCAAAAATAGCAAAGCTTTCCATTAAATCTACAGTCACTTACTTTTCTTGTCCTAATCCATGTTTCCAGATGTTTCCATTAGTAATGTCTTCTTCCTGATCAGACTTTAGGTCATGACACAGTTGACCAGTTGACCTCATTAGCACACACCCTGCATCATCCACCCTCCCATTCCCAAGTGCAGTGCATGTTTTTTTTTTTTTTTTGGTACATAGGGGAGTTGGAATAAAAAAAAAAGTGTACAAAAGTGAACTTACCCTTTAACTAAACCCAAAATAGCCTTATCATGGTCATGGATTTCTGGATTTCTACGGTACTGAAGTGCTAAATGATTCTAGACTTTAATTGGACCATGCACAAAAATATGGCAGGCTGGAAATGAGTCAAATACAAAACAATGGATTTACATTGGTCCAAGCATTTGCCTGCTTGTAGGCAGGTTGAAAAGTGTGTACAGTTTAGTTAGACAGCAGCCGGGCCAGGCTGGGGAAGGGGTTAAGTGTTTTAGCTTAGTTCCCAGGCTTTTGGTTTTGGCTAGTCCACCTGTGCTATAAAAAGGGGGATCAGCTAGGGCCAGAGGCTGTTGGAGTGGGAACGAGAGCACAGGTACTGTTGGATGCAAGTGTTGCAAACTCTTTGTGGCACTGCTGAAGGAACTGGGAATTGCGGAGGACATCCAAGCCATTGACAATGCCATAATAGACTCTCACCTCATGGAGGTATGCCTGGACCACTACATCATTCTAGTTAGGATTAGGTAAAGCATGTTGCTCGTATTGAACTTTATGCCACATCATGTTCAGTAAAGTTAAATTAACCATCATGAGTCTGGTCTGAGGGGTGCATGTTGGTTCTGGCGTATTCCAAAGAATCTGGGTTTATAAAACCACATGTGGGGTATAAAGTAACATTATTACAAAAGGGTTGACTTGGCAAAATGAGAAGAGGAGTGTAGTTGTTATGGGTAACCAAGTGTAGGAACAAGATACAAGCAACCACTCATTAAGCGTGGTACCTTGGTAAGATGACAGGTCCTCCGGTAGCAAGGGGGTCAATGTTCTGGCTCCCTCCCTAGTGGTTGGTATCTAATAGCAACTGGATTCAAACCTGTATTATGGCGATCTATGGCTTGGTCACGAGGTACGAGAAGGATGCATGATTGCGCTCATGTGCAGAGTTATGCTGGACTGGTGAAGTTGGTGCAGGCTCAGCACGTCGCTCCCAATGCAACATATAGGTTACAGTGTGAAGTAACATGTGACACAAGTTGCTTTCGGAGCAACTCTGCATTTTATTATTACACACAGTGAAAGCAGTTGGGGAACTGCCTTAATGTTAGACTCTTCACATCACTGCTGTCTCCGCCTGATCCCGGGCATTGATAGACGCACTCTGCCCGAGAGGTACCCCCACGTGCACGGCACAGATGACCCTGCCCCACATGTTTCGCAAAATGTTGCCCATTGCATTAAAATGTTGCAGGAAGGAGCAAGCCTTAATATAGAAAAACAAGAACAGGCTGCAGAAGATCCAATTTGACTACTTTACCTACATTAGCAAGTCCATGCAATGCAAACATTCAGCACAAGAATTTCCAGTTTATAGAAGACACTAGAGATAACTTCATACTACACAAATGCAAATTCTGTCACTGTAAACCTACATTTTCCATCTCAGTTGTCTGATATTCAAGTGGTTATTGGCTGGGGGTAAATACCTCCTCCCAAAGTAGTCAGTGATTGGTCAGTCCAAGTGCACATTGGATGGCCATAACAATTTTTCATCCAAGTCAACGCAGTAACATAGTGGAGCATTTCTTGATAAACACCAATTCTAAGCTGATCCTGCAATTCTTACCAGAGGATAAGGAGGTAAAAGGTAGTTTTCAGCTGAGAAAATGATAACCTATACCAATGTCATTGGAGATAGTCGCATTTTATTATGGCCACAAATTGAGCTTTCATGGCTAACAAGGAAAGATTTAGAGGATATGGAGCAATGTTTTTGCATACTGGTAATAACGTCAATTTTACTGCATGTTCCAGGAAGCAGGACAGCGCTATAAATAAGATATATTTGTTTAAATTATGGTATTGAACTGCTATTTATTTTTATACGTGTTCTATATATAACTAGTATAGCAAAATATTAAATTAGAATATACAGTATATATATATATATATATACAGGCATACCCCACTTTTAAGTACACAATGGGGTTTATTTACTAAAGCTGAAAAGTACAAAATCAGGTTCACTTCTGCATAGATACCAATGAGCTTCTAACCCCAGCTTGTTCAAATAAGCTTTGATAATAAAACCTGGAAGCTCATTGGTTTCTATGCAGAAGTGAGCCTGATTTTGCACTTTTCAGCTTTAGTAAATAAACCCCATTGTGTACTTAAAAGTGGGGTATATATATATATATATATATATATATATATATATATATATATATACAAATACAGTATATAATGATGGGGAAAGATAGTCCAAAGCACATTACTACAGAGTATAGTAATTATGCTATAGACTCTAGAGGATGGCAGCTGCTATGCTGAATCTAATTTATCCAAGAGAGGACCTCAGCTTAAACCCTGTTAATTAAGAGCACTATAGCACAATGCAATGAAGCCCAGCCACAATTCACAAGGTGACATTTGTGAATAGTGACACTGTGCCATGGGGACACAAGCCACTCCTCTTGCAATATTACAACTAGGTCAGTCTGGGGATTCCTTTTGTTTGGTCTCCCTTTCATGAGAACAGGTGGAATGCAGCCAGCTGATTCTTCCTGACCTCTGATTTGAGATGTAAAGAGATTGCCTGGTTTAATTAAATAGCCACAATCATTTATTGGAATAAAGTCATTAAATAATTATTGTCATTCGATTGAATGTTTAATCCAACACAAATATGTGTAAATTGATTTCATGATACTTTAGAAAATCCTCTTTAGGCATTACATTTTAAAAATTATACAAACATTCTGATGTACAACTGCTCGTTACTAGGTGGTTATTTTAAAATTCTTATGAAGTATCAGAGCTCAGATTTTTTTTTTGATCCTTTATTTAGATTCTGTTGATATTATTATTATAATTATTATTAATATTGGTAAAAGCAAAAATTTGGCTGGACATATCCTTTAGCTTATCTGTCTACAATAAAATGAAATCCTTTCACTTATCTGTCTACAATAAAATGAAATCCTTTCACTTATCTGTCTACAATAAAATGAAATCTGATTAGTTGCTGATTATACCATCTTTTTGAATATTATTATTATTATTACAATAAAAATAATAATTAACATTCAATGGAATGGTGAAAAAGCAAAAAATCATGCGCAATAACGATGTCATCATTTATTTTATTGTATGCAGATAAATTAAAGGGTTTATCCAGCCAAAATTTTTCTTTCATAGGATAGAGTTTTCTTTTGCCCCCTCTCAGTTGAAACTGTAATTTTTTTTTTTTTTTTCAGAATCCCAGACAGCAATAAATACAAGAGGTTGTTATCCTTCCCCAATCTATCAAAATAAAAAAAAAGAACATTTCGGACTGGTCATGCATTTTATTGCTGGATTGTTATTGGTTATTGCAGCTTTTATTCATTGGTTTATAAAATAAGTTTGCAGACCCTATGAAGAAAACTCTAATGCCCCGTACACACGGTCGGATTTTCCGATGGACAATGTCCGATCGGAGCGTGTTGTCGGAAATTCCGACCGTGTGTGGGCGCCATCGGACATTTTCCATCGGATTTTCCGACACACAAAGTTGGACAGCAGGAGATAAAATTTTCCGACAACAAAATCCGATCGCGTCAATTCCGACCGTGTGTGGCCTGTTCCGACGCACAAAGTGCCACGCATGCTCAGAAGAAATTCCGACATGGGACAGCTCGTTCTGGTAAACTTAGCGTTCGCAATGGATACAGCACTTTCGTCACGCTGCAATGTTCAAAATGGTTTAATACAGCGCACTCTCTTCTTCTTTATAATGTGACAAGAATTAAGTAGTTTTGCTGCTCATATTCACACACACTTCTCACAAACTTATTTCGTTACTATTTATCGGGATTCCCTCAATATATTTTGATTTCTCACATCTGACAACATATTTTTTTTTTTTTTTTTTTTGACTTTAATGTAGATTTTTTTTTTGTGTTTCTCTTTTTTATAATTTTTTTTTTTTGTGATTTTGATTTGTACTCCCGAAAATGTTTGTGTGTGTTTTTTGTGACAAGTTCCCACAACACCATTGATATGTTGTTCTATTTAATCTGTAGGAGATTGTTTGGTGTTGTTGTCCCTTGTTAATTTCACATTTTATGTTTTTAGAAATGTACCTGAATAGTCACCAACAAACTGTCCTTTTTGGATGAAAACACACACAGGAGAGTAGAATTTACCAAAAAAATTTTATTAAGGGGTCACAACTATAAAAAAACAAAGAGGGAGGCAACGCTGGAGAAACTGCAGAAGTGGGCGAAAGCAAAATTGGTGGCCTGAGGAGTCCTTATCTAAGGGAGGGCAGTCTGGTCCAGAAGTCCCAGAGATCCGGAAAGCAGCAGATGACATCTGTGTCCCCAGGCTGTGGTCATACGAGAGACTGCATCTTCTGTCAGACCAGACTGAACCCAGGGCAATCACTCTCAGGTCTTCCTTCCACGCTTCCTTCCAGGCTTTGGCTGTGGTGATGGAGTTGTGGCAGCAGGAGGAGGAGGAGGATCATCGATCTCAATGGCATCCGTCTTGTGTGTCAGTTCCCCACTCTCCCCCTTACGTAGGACTTTATAAATCAGGTCCTCAGAGATCTTGCGTTGGCCCTCCTGCATGCCCAGCAATTTGGTGGCAGCCATGCAGGCAAAGGCCTCTTCAGGACTGGGGAAGGCTCTGAGGGACGCCGAAGCCTCCTGGATCAGCCTGTATGCTGAATCCTGCACAGGACTGGGAGTCATCTTCCTGGCTCGTTTATGTGGCAGGCGGAGGGGAGGAATCTGAGACTCAGTCAGGCTGCGACTTGTCCCAGGCTTCTCTTGGCTGACACTTAGCCCCGCCTCCTCCTGGCTGCCACTAATCCCCGCCTCCTCCTGGCTGACACTAATCCCCGCCTCCTCCTGGCTGCCACATTCCACAACCTCCTCCTGGCTGAGGTCTTCCTGTGTATGAAAAAGGGACATAGTTTTAGTTTTTTATTCATCAATCACACACAATTTTCACCTCCTGACTGCTGCAAATTGAATGTTAACAAATATAACAGACTATCCTTCTGAGCCCAGCATTTTGCATTCTTGTCCCAATTTTGGGTGCCCACTACTGTCTATTGATATGTAAAACACTTTATTAAATCAGCAATTAGTGATCAATAATAACATCTAGTAAACATCATTTATTTATTGACCAGAAATCTGTAGAAGAATGCTATACCTGACTCCAGCTGGGCTCCTCCACTTCTTCCTGGCTGGAAGTCCCAGGTTGGACATCGGAAGCCTCAGCTGGAGTGGAAGGAAGCGTGGAAGGAAGAGTAGAGAGGGATTCCCTGACTTCAGTGTGGTCTGACAGAAATCGCAGTCTCTCATAGTACCACAGCCTGGGGACATAAACGTCATCTGCTGCAGCTCCGGACCTCTGGGAATCTGTGACCTTCTTGCGCTCCCTCAGATATGTGCTCCTCAGGCCACCAATTTTTGCTTTTAAATAAGGGATGGTTGCTGTGGGGACCACCGGCTTCACCAACTCCAGCAGTTTCTCCAGCGCTGCCTGCCTCTTCTGTTTGTGGTTATAGTGGGGGTGTCTCACTTGCCACAGACAGGGCAGCTCCCTGTACTTGTCAATGAACAGGGGCAGGAAATTGTGGTCGTTGAACCCATCCATTTTCTCTGCAAGACACAACACAAGACAAACCCTAATGTCAGGCCAAACTCCCCTAATCTTGTTACAATATAGGCTTCCATTTCGAAGCAGTATAGGCCCAAGTTTAGATCCTACCTTCGTTAGCACGATCGGCGTCTCCGATGCTCCTTCCTCCGCTCACAGATCGTACGTAAGACGCGCGCGTTACGATTTATACACACTGCGCATGCGTATAACTCCGCCCGCCCCTGACGTTCTTTCTAGTCTATTCCCCGCCCCTTTTCGTTCGGCGCAGTGGAGGAAGAGCACATGGCGGATAGACAGCAGGATCGTGCTAATTACAGCAACGAGGAGGAGGAGGAGGAGGAGGAAAGGCCGGAGCCTGAAACGTCCCGATCCCGAAGGAGATTAAAGGACTCAAATATGTCCTTTGGGGAGATGTTGGAAATGGTGGACATCCTGAAGAAGGCCGACTATGATGGAAAGTATGGGCCTTACCCCAACCACAATGTCCGAAAGGTCAAGATCATGGCGAAAGTGGTCAGGAGTCTGCACCGGAAATTCGGGGTACGACGATCGAAAGATCAGCTCAGGAAGCGGTGGTCGGACCTGAAATTACGAGAACATGAGCAGTACAGAAAGATCCGGAGAGTGCTGCAAAAAAGTAAGTATTTGTGCTGTGTTCCTATTTTTTTTGTGTTTATTACGTTCGTGCTGCTCCATGTGCTTTTAGGAACTGTTGTACAGTTTAAAATGGCAACTTTCATGTTCATGGGCACATTATTCGTTCGGATCACACATTTTTATTTCGGACGATAAAATACCATTGTTTAGGCCATATGCATTTGGCCACCATTTTGACGCCCTATACTTGTCTTCAAAGAATTTGGTTGTGTAGATGGCTTTGTTACTAGAATGAAATGCAAACTAGATTGTGTGTAAGGAGAGGACACTGAGCAGCTGTTTTCACATCTGGACACTGGAGCACTATAGTGTGGGACCCCAGAACACCATTTTTATTAGGGGGGGCACACAGGTGCTCCAGTGTATACTATAGGGGGGGCTACATCTGTGAAGCTTGTACCTAACAGGTAAAGTATTGCAGGTTGACAAAGGACACTAAAAAAGCTACATCTTGGAACTCTGCTAAAATAGATCATTGTACCCCACTTCCAAGCAATGTTTCATCTTTCTAGTTCTGCCATCAAATATCTGTGTGCTAATTATACCATTTTGTTTTACATAGGGGAGAAAAGACTTGGAGGACATCCCTCATCTGAGGAGACCAGAGCCCCCCCCCCCCCCCTCTGGAAGAAGGGGAAATCCCCCCAACACAAGATGAGCAGGAGGAAGAAGACGTGGTAGAACTAGTCACCACAACAGGTGAGTGTCTGCAACCACAGGCTCAGATAAGAGATGGATGGCGGCATTTTTTGGCAAACCTAATTTATTTTGGGTTTCCTCTCTTTTTAGGTGATCGTGAGGTTGTGGATGAAGATCCTTTCACATCCGAAAGTGCCCAGATCCTGATCGGGGAGATCATGGGGTGTAATTTACAATTGGAAAACATCAAGCAAAACATCAATGATGTTATTCCAAAATATAAAAACATCATTGATGTTTTGGGGCGAGTTTAAAGCCCCTCCAAATCACTTTCTTCTTTTGTGTGCTACAATGTGTGAAATTTTTTTGTGATTTTTCCCAAAGCCAAATTTGGAGGATGCACACAATGTGCCAACATGTGCTATCTGCCATCACGGGAGATCAATGGACGCGTTTTGGGGGTGCAACCCCTTCCTCAATAATAAAGTAGCGGTGAGGAAGGGCTTTCTCCCCCAAAACACGTCCCTTGATCCCCCGTGATGGCAGATAGCACATGTTGACATTGGGAAATTTGTGTGCATTTTCCAAATTTGGCTTTTCCAGGGGTGATTTCCCCCCATCTGAACGCTATATCAAACACAGTTCCTAAATACTCATGTCTGATATTGCCTTCAAGTTCTACCAAATGTGAACTTTGTAAGATCAAGATTTGTGTCTTTCTTGTGGGTTTTACACAGGCCTGTTTTCTATAAAATGGACATTTTGATTTTGGATAATGACACCACAAAAATTGGTATACAACAAACATGTCGGTTTGTCAGAAAAACCTTTGGTAAATGCACATGTGATTGTGCAGGTATTAAAAAGATTGTTCATCAAGAATGTGTGGATTATTGTCTCAACACTACAACACTTTTGGGGTGATGTAATTGTTGTTTTATGAGAAAATGGGGGTTATTTCCTAAGGGCAAATCCTCTTTGCACTACAAGTGCAGTTTCAGTGCAGTTGCAAGTGCACTTGTAGTGAAAAGTGTCTTTGCATTTAGTAAATAACAGCCAACAGTGCTTTGTATAAGGTTACACAATCACAACATTTTCTGCACTCCACACATTTCTGTCAGGGTCAGCTAAAACAAACACAAGCAGTAAATGTCCACAAAGAAGAGCCTGGGGGGAGATGCCTGTCGAGAACTTGAGGTCCTGCAGACTTCTCCCTGTGGCCAAATACCGCAGGGTAGCGACCAACCTCTGCTCCGGAGTGATGGCTTGCCTCATGCAGGTATCCTGCCTGCTGATATAGGGGGTCAGCGAAGCCAACAAACGGTGAAACTTGGGGTCCATCATCCGGAGAAAGTTCCTGAAATCGTCAGGATTATTCTCACGGATCTCACGGAGCAAAGGCATGTGACAGAACTGGTCACGCTGAAGCAACCAATTCTTGGTCCATGAATTCCTCCTCACCCTGTTCATGGACTGGACTTGTGTCAAGGTCAGGACCCCAACACCAAGCCCCCGCACAGCACGAACTGTACGAGGAGTACGCATACGAAACATGGCTAGAAAACGATCGGCTGCTCAGAACAAAGTAACAGAACGCACTGAAGAACAGCAAGGCCTGTGAAGAGCGACCTGAAAAACAGCAACGAGCAGGCAAGATCACACAGAAAACTCCGATACGAACTGACTGCACGCACTGAAGAGCAGATACAAACCCACAAGCACAAACTGAATGGCAGAAAACGATCTGAAAGCCACGAGTCTGAAAAAGCGCGAATTGTCTCTCACCAAACTTTTACTAACACGAGATTAGCAAAAGGAGCCCAAAGGGTGCCGCGCTTGGTTCTGAACCGGCCTTTTCTAGTCTCGTCGTACGTGGTGTACGTGACCGCGTGGTTGTCGATCGGAAATTCCGACAACTTTGTGCGACCGTGTGTAGGCAAAACAAGTTTGAGCCAACATCCGTCGGAAAAAATCCTAGGATTTTGTTGTCGGAATGTCCGAACAAAGTCCGACCGTGTGTACGCCCTATAACACATTAATAAAAAATATCTAAAAAAACAAAGATAAAGATGTCAACTTAACATAAAGAGAAGTCTGCAGTTAGTGTACCTTTCAATTTTAATGGACTACAACTACCTACAAGACCCATGTTCTTCAGATACAGTCATTATGTTATCCAGTTTAAACCATTCCTGGCTATATAAACAGCAAATTGTTTATTAAAGTGTATCTTAACCCAAGAAAAAAAATTAACATATTTCAGCCTCCTAGTACTTATATAGGGTGGCTGCATTAGTTTAGCTTTTTATGTTTTTTTCATTTCATTTTTAGCAGGTGATCCTGCCAGTAACACACTTCCTGTCCTAAAGCGACAACTTTCACTTACTGTACTGTTTCTATGAATAAGCAGCGTTCTTAACCTAAGGGCTGGAGATTGATGAGTTTGAACTTTTGTCAGTGGCATTGGCTTGACGTAAGTTTGAGATGCATCTGAGATCATTCAGAATGTACTGACAGGTGCCTTCAACCTGCAGTTGACATCCTTCTGACCTGTATTTGACCTACTCCCAGCATGTTTTGCATTCCCATAGACTTATTTGGAATTCGAAACCTGTCTAATGCAAAATCGGTCTGACGCAAACCAAAAGCCTCGACACCGGCCCTTGGACAGGAAATGTGTTACTGGCAGGATGAACGGGTGAAAATGAATAGAAAAAAAAAACATGGCAACAAAAGAAAACTAATGCAGCCTTTCTACGGGGAAGCAGCATTGTCACTGTAGGCCACTCACATCTGATTTGGACAATAGAATTCCCCCTTTCCTCATCTCCATAATATAGAATTATGTATTTCACAGAGATTAACTGGGCAGAGCTCAAAACTGCTTGAGATTTCAATGCAGCACAGGCAGAGAGCGCCGGGTTATTAACTCTTTGGATTTCTGGCAATATCTAAAACAGGTATTTTCTGTACTTATTGAAAAGATATACCATACTTTAAATTGTATATGTATTAGACCAAAATAAAACAAATCAGAGAAGTGTACATACAAGTTTATGTTATGGTTTTAAATAAAAAAATGGCTCTTCTCAAGTGAACATCATAAGCAAAGAAACTGTTATAAATGGTCATTTTAAGTAAATTATGGAGTTGATTTGTTAAAACTGGAGAATGCAAAATCTGGTGCAGCTCTAGATAGAAAATCAATCAGCTCTCAGGTTTTTTTGTCAAACTTAATTAAGCAAGCTGAACATGGAGGATGAATAATTACCCTCTTACCGATAGCTCAAAGGATCAATGGTGTCATTGGTAACTTATTTGAGAGACAGAAATTGCTCTTTTTTTAAGGAACTCTGCTTGAGAAACCCTGAACTAAACAATGTAAATAAATGGTGACCATTGCAAGGACCCCTAGAAGATTTATAATGTGTCCCAGCCTCTGTTACTGCCATTTGGGCATCTTTGTATGCTATAAATGGGAATAATAAAAAATACATATAACATGAAAAAAATATTACAGTATCTTGATAATTGCTTTCACGCTTTGATAGTCAGGAATCCAAGACAATGTCAGGATATTTCAATCTCATCCCTTTCATACAAGTAGTGTGAGCTTGACAGCATGCAGTGCTCGCATGTGTTACTAATATATACTAAGAATTGTTGATAGGCCTTCTTCATCAATACAACTAGCATAATGAAGAAGGCCTATCAACACCTTTACTATTTGAAGGGATCAAAGTGTTCTGGTCTTGGCACTTTGATCCTCATCTTGTTTTATAGGTGTGGGTTAGAGCGCATCCTTGATTTTTGCATTACCTTTTGGTACAGTAATTGCTCTGCTGTGGATAAACATACACTGCAGTTGGTGGTAAATAGTGTTCAGAGGATTTTTGGCAGCAATCTGCCCACTATCAGTCAGTTTTAAAGCAGGTTGAAATAGCCAGTTATTGTACTGCTACTGCTGTCCCAGGAGGGTAAGAGTTACCACCTTTTCCAAGTCTTTGGTCTTTTTTGCAGGTTCTTCTATGGGTTCGCCCCCCTAATCCCATGATATAAATATGGGACAGGAGTCCGGTACGAGAGGCCCCCAAAAAAGCCCCTTGAGTGAGCTGGCTAGAGTCGGTTTGAGTTTGAGTTACCTCCAACAGCATGTTTCTGACAAAGTCCTAGTGGAGAGCTAAGACTGATAGTCACAAGGGAGTGAGAGGGTGAATAACATCCATGAGGAGCAGAAGGTTGTCGTTTATTACCATCTGGATGTAGAGTCATCAGAACCTGGGGTTCGCCCTGAAGACATCAGCCCTGGAACAATGCCTTTGTTGGACTTCGTATTACACAAACTCTACCTTTGCAGGTATGCCAGGGCAGCACGCAGCCTGTAGTTAGAGTAGGGACCTAGGGAAGAATTTTGACTGTGAATGCTGGACTCTGTAATTACCTTTTGCATTTTCCAAGTAAAGTATTTGAAATGTTGTCTTTGCCTGGTCTGAAGTTGCTGAAAGGGATGTAATGCAAGTGAGCCTCTGGCAACGAGGGAGATGTTTTCGGCACTCCTCCCAGAGCAATGGGAGCAGATTAGTGCCACAGAGGTCCCCATCCTGTACAGAGGTACAGAAATTCAAGTGTTAAGTTGAGCGCACTTGTCAAACCCATGCAGGAAGCATGGCGGGGCCCATTTCGCTGCTGAGAATGGTAGTCGAAAGTACTTGACAGGTGGCTGTAGACAAGGCTCAGTATGTTCCTCCTAAATGCAAGTTACTTGGAAGGTGTACATGGATGCGGAGAACAGTTCAAGTGCAAGTATACATAGCGTACGTTCATCTCTGAGAGTAGAGGCCCACCTTAAGTTCAAGTATTCCCCCATGGCAGCCTAAGCCTTGTCCCAGGACATTGGTGAAAATGGCACAAAGTAAAGGTACCCCATATTTAGTAAAAGTGAACCTATACAGGGTGCCTAGCATAGCCCGGAAGAACCCACCCCGGGGTAGGCCTCCTATGTGAGCTGCAATGTATTACATTTTTAACTTTGGGTTTTATACTGCTTTAAGACTAATTGATAAGCAGTGTTAGTGGGAACAAGCAAATATCTATCTGGGAACTAGGATTGTAAAGGGATTAAAAAAGGAGTACCCCAAAATCCAGTCATCCATATCACATGTCACTTAAATTCATTGTTTTCACATTAAAGTAAAATAGTTTAATGTTTTTATAATGGCACCCAAAGGCAAATGACACACATTGCATTATAAAACAACAGATTAATACTAAGCAACGGTAGCATCCACATATTTAACACTTCAACTATTTGCTTCAATGCTGCAAGCCATTTTTTTTAACCTTAAAGAAAAAAATGCATTTCAAATGACGCGAACCCTAGAGATAAAAAGACTAGACGTCAATTAGTAAGATGGTAGCTTCAATGTAATGCTCACCCACAGTGACTTGTTATGTCAATGACTTTTCCATACCGTAGCTGACATTTGAGAAAGAAAAAACTTTATTTCACCAGTCAAACATCTGTGACGTTTAATGTTTTTTTTTTTTCTCTACTTATGTATGCTTAAAGTTCACTTTACATCACTCTGACCACAGGTATTTTGCATAGTAAGACAGTAACGTTTTTTTTTCTGCTTCACTAAAATGGTATGTGGGCTTTCCTCAGAGCTACCTCACCTAAACCACTGCTTGTCATGGGTGAAACTGACACTGTATGTCTCATGACTGTGAAACAAGGCAACTCAGGGAGGTTTTCCGAAGATTAAGGCGAGGCACTCCACAGGCCAATCCACCCATAAAACTATTCTTGTGTCAATAAGGATCCAGAAACTGCAAAAACGTGTGCAGGCTAAAAGCTAGGCAAGTTTGGGGAACTTTCATTATGCATGCTGCAAATAAAGAGCACAAGAGAGTGTGGTCTGTGGCCATCTGGCCGAGGTCAGGTAACCCATATAAAGTGTAGTTTTATGTACTCTATTATATGTGTTGTTCTTTCCTCCAATGTTGACAGTGGTAGTGCTGCATATAGCACCAGAATGATAGATTAAAGTCAATGGGCAAAGCTAAGGTAGAAAGGGACTGTGCATTGCGATAATTCAGCCGTGGCCAAAAGTTTTGAGTATGACACAAATATTAATTTTCACAAAGTCTGCTGCTTCAGTGTTTTTAGATATTTTGTCAGATGTTATTATGGTATACCAAAATATAATTACAAGCATTTCATAAGTACCAAAGGCTTTTATTGACAATTACAGTAAGTTTATGCAAAGAGTCAATATTTGCAGTGTTGACCCTTGTTTTTCAAGACCTCTGCAATTCGCCCTGGCATGCTGTCAGTCAAATTCTTGGCCACATTCTGACTGATGGCAGCCCATTTTTGCATAATCAATTCTTGCAGTTTGTCAGAATTTGTGGGTTTTTTTGTTCACCCGCCTCTTGAGTAGGGATGAGCTTGATGTTCGGGTCGAACATAAGTTCGACTTGAACATCGGGTGTTTGCCCATTTGCCGAAGAGCGAACATTATGGGGTGTTCGCGGCAAATTTGAGTGCTGCGGAATGCCCCATAATGCACTGCGAGATCACAGTGCATTGCTGTATGATGATTGGCCAAAGAATGCACCTGACCTGCATGCTTTGGACAATCACAGCGTGCTCTGCTAAGAGAGCCATAATTGGCCAAAAGCATGGTGCCTTTGGCCAATCATGGCTCAGGGGACTAAATCCACGCCCCACACTATAGGCTGCTTACACGGTGTCTGTGTGTAGTGTTGTTGGTGTGGACAGAGAGATAGCTTGATTTAGATCAAGCAGGCAGGTTATTCAGTTAGTGGCAGTGTATTTGATATATATATATATATATATATATATATATATATATATGTATATATATATATATATATATACAGTCAGTCTGATATATATATATATACTCTGCATTTAGCATAGCCTATATATTCAGTGTTTACTCTATATTCAGTCAGTGCAGGCAGTATATTAATATATATATACTCTGCATCCAGCGTAGACTATATCTACAGTTCATTCTGTGGTCTACTGTTTCTAATACACCTCAGGCGGTGTATTAATATATATATATATATATATATATATATATATATATATATATATATATATATATTCTGCATCCAGCGTAGCCTATATTTAAAGTGCATTCTGTGGTGTACTGTTTCTAACACACTTCGGGCGGTGTAATATATATATATATATATATATATATATATATATATATATACATATACAGTCTGAGTCTCATATATATATATATATATATATATATATATACTCTGCATTCAATGTAGCCTATACTTACAGTGCATTCTGTGGTGTACTGTTTCTAATACACTTCAGGTGGTGTAATAAATATATATATATAAAAAATATATATAAATAGTCTCAAATATATATATATATATATACTCTGCATCCAGTGTAGCCTATATCTACAGTGCATTCCGAGGTGTACTATTTCTAATACTCTTCAGTCGGTGTACACAGTATCTAATACAGTGTGTACAGTGTCTACTACACTTCTGGTGGTGTACACAGTATAAGATACAATGCAGCCATAGTACAGTTGCTAATACAGTGCAGGCGGTGTACACAGTATCTAATACAGTGTGTACAGTTTCTACTACACTTCTGGTGGTGTACACAATACACAATACAGTGCAACCGTAGTACAGTTGCTAATACAGTGCAGGCAGTGTACACAGTATCTAATACAGTGTGTACAGTTTCTACTACACTTCTGGTAGTGTACACAGTATCTAATACAGTGTAGTGTGGTGTTGCAAAACAAAATATACATCATGTCCGGAAGGCCACCAAGAAAAGGCAGACGTTCACAGGCCACTAAAACAGAGCATGCAGCCTCTGTGTCTACAGTCAACAGTGGTAGTGGTGGACATGGTGCATCCTCTGCAGGTGGCCGTGGGGCACGCTTGTCCTTTTTTTCTGCTGTTGGCTGTGTTATTGATCAAGAACATGCAGAAGAGTTGGTGGAGTGGATAACAAAGCCGTCCTCATCCTCTGTCACCCAAGCTCAGAGTAGTTTGCCTTCCAACGCAGCTGCCAAAGCGGCCAATTCCACCGGCTCCTTGTTCACTGTCACTCCTTCCGTAGCTCCACCATCATGCACGGAGGAGTCCCCAAAATTATTCGAACACAGTGTTAGGTACACGCTGCTGGAGGATACACAGCAATTGGAATGCTCTGATGTTGGTTCCCAGGTTGAGGAACGGAGTAACGTGAGCCTAGAGAGAGGGGATGCCCAAGAAGGACAAGAAACTGGCAGTCATGTTCCCCCAGCTGCAGCATACTGCCAAGTTTGCTCCAGTGACGAGCAGGGAGGGGATGATGAGGTCACTGACTGTACTTGGGTGCCTGAGTGAAGCGAGGAGGAGGAAGAGGCACAACTCCAATGAGACAGGATGTCCTCTAGGGGGCAGCTTAAGGGCAGCCACCCTTTTACATCACACTGCAGAGCTCCACAGGTACAGCACACTGCTGACTCCCCACTGACCTTTAAAAGTTCGTGGTGTGGGCCTTTTTCGACACATGTGCAGCAGATCACATCGTTGCTGTTTGCAACCTATGTCTGAAGCTGATCAAGCTCGACCAGAAAAGCTGCCGCTTGGGCACCACATGCTTGACCAGACATATGACGACCTCCCATGCAGTCCATTGGCAACAGCACTTGAAAGGCCCACATCAAAGAAAAAGAGGGACTTCTCCTTGTTCCTCATCTGGGATCTCCAACACTACTATACCTCCAGTCCTCTCAAAAACCTGCACTGAGAGGAATGAAGGTATAGCAATAGGTGTCCCAAGTACTTGCAGCCAGTACACCACCATCTGATTTTAGCAAATTTCCCTACCCTAGTTGCTGAACCATAAAAAGAAATTCGGTCCCAGTCATCCGCACGCTCAGCGTCTAAATGCTAGCTTGGCCAAATTGCTAGCACTGCAACTGCTGCCTTTTCAGTGGGTCGACTCGGCCCCCTTTTGTGAATTTGTGAATGTGTGCTGTACCTCAGTAGCAGGTTCCCAAAATGCTATTTCTTTTCATGAATGGCCAATCTGGCTCTCTACCAGCATGTGGAAGGCAATGTTTTGGCCTCGTTGGACAGAGCGGCCAGCAGTAAGGTGCATATTACTGACTCATGGTCCAACAGGCATGGGCAGGGACGTTACCGTTCCTTCACTGCGCACTGGGTAACTCTGCTGGCAGCTGGGAAGGATGCAGTACAGGGTTCAGTGTTGTTGGAGCCTGTTCCGCCACCACGCCTCCAAAATGCTAGTGGTGATTCTGCCACAGCTCTCTCCTCCACCTTCTCCTCTTCTTCTTCCTTTATGGCCTCTGCTGCAGATTTGTCCTCTAAACCAGCAGTGCTCTGTAAGCGTTCAAGGGGTTACGCAAGCAGTCAGGCTAAAAGATGCCATGCGGTGCTTGAGTTGGTCTGCCTAGGGGACAGGAGCCACACTGGGGCAGAAATTCTGTCAGCTCTGTAGGGGCAGGCACAGAGGTGGTTGACGCCATGTCAGCTTCAGCCAGGAATGTTTTTATGCGACAATGGCACCAACCTTCTCTCCGCCCTCCGACAGGGACACTTGACTCATGTTCCATGTTTGGCATACGTCCTGAATTTGGTGGTGCAGCAGTTCTTGAGCAGGTGCCCAGGCTTACAGGATCTCCTGAGGCAGGCCAGAAAAGTCTGTGTTCATTTCCACTGGTCATACAATGCCAGTGCTCGGCTGGCTGACATTCAAAGGGAATGCAACCTGTTCGCCAACCGCCTCATTTGTGACATTCCCACCAGGTGGAACTCAACGTTGGTAATGCTGCAGTGGCTGTACACACAGTAGAAGGACATCAATGAGTACCTGTGCGAGTATGACACCAGGACAGGATCAGGGAAGCTTGTCTTCTTTTAGCCACGCCAGTGGCTACTGATCAAGGATGCATGTACTGTCCTGTCACCATTTGAGGAGGCCACAAGGATGGTGAGCAGCGACAATATATGCATCAGTGACACTGTCCCTCTAGTCTTCCTGTTGGTGCACACGCTTCATGGAATCATGGACAGGGCACTTGAGGCAGAACAGCGGGAGGAAGAGGAAGACTTCCTTACCTCTCAAGGCCCCCTTTATCCAGATAGCATTCCTGTGGGCCCGCCAAACACACAGAAAGAAGAGGAGGAGAAGGAGGAGGAGGATTGTGTCAGCATGGATGTAGAGGATAGCACTCAGCAGCAGTCTTCAAAGGGATGGTTTTCAGACCCCAGAAACCCAAGGAGTTGTATGTGGCTGGGAGGAGGTAGCTACGGGTCATGTGATCCTTAGTGACCCAGAGGACTCAGAATCGAATGCCTCTACAAACTTACGCTGCATGGCCTCCCTGATTCTGCAAAGCCTGTGAAAGGACCCTAGGATTCATGCTATCAAGGAGAGGGATCATTAATGGCTGGCAACTTTTCTTGATCCATGTTACAAGGGTAAGGTTGCAGAACTCATCCTGCCTTCGCAGAGGATGAAACATCCTCAGGAGGCCTTGAAGAAAGGTTTGTGCAACGCATTTCCAGACCCTGGGAGGTTACAATTTCCTGGTGCTGGACAACGTGTTGCTGAGGCTTCGTTCAGTCAGAGGAAGAGCGGTAGAGAAGGTGGCCGACTGACCGATGGCTTTAAAAAATTTTCAGTCCTCAGCGCCAAGGTCCAATCAGTTCAAGCAACCATCGCCAGCGTCTGCATTACATGATGCAGGAATATCTAGGGTCAAGAGCAGACTTGGAGACCTTTCCAAAAGAGCATAAACTGGGTTACTGGGTCTTGAGGATGGACCACTGGCCAGAACTTGCTCAATATGCAATTGAGCTACTGGCCTGTCTTGCATACAGCGTGCTTTCTGAATATATAAAACAGGAACAATCAGCGCAAACTTAAATGCAAATTTAAATGCAAGCTGAACACTATAGGAATTCACCAAGTCTATATATCTAAATGCAAAACAATATTAGTGCAGCGCATAAGTAAAAACAGTCCATAATATGTAGAAAGGAAAAGGATCCCTCATGGTAGGAAGGGGAAAGCCAATTCTTCTGTATAAAATAACGATAATCTCCACCCCAGACACACAGATGTGCTTACCAGATAGGGTGGACCTCTTGTTACAGGAGGTCATAAACGCATATATTCAATAAGAGCTGGATGGAAGCTGCACGGCCAATCTAGATATCCAATGCGATCCCGCAGGACAGCTCTCCAGTGCAGTGGTGAAGAAGGTATATCCACCGGTGTAATTGAAAAAGAGGTGCAGCAATCCCAAAAAAAAGGGGAAAGACTCTAAGTGTATGGTTACAGTGTTGTGGCACCACCACCCAACGCCCAATTTTTCTGCCCCTGTTTAACAGGGGCATGTAATTACAGTTTTTTATATAATATTCCACAGCAGGGCCTGTTCCTGCGCCCAACAAGAGTAACTGTGAGGGGTTACAGTGCTGTGGCACCACCACCACCACCGCTAAAGTCCCAATTTTTCTTCCCCTCTTTAACAGGGGCATGTAATTACAATTTTTGATATAGTATTTTACAGCAGGGCCCGTTCCTGCACCCACCAAGACTAACTGTGAGAGCTTACAGTGTTCTGGTACCACCAACACCTAAGGCCCAATTTTCTGCAGAGTATTTAGGACAGGTCATATAGTACATTTACTGCTGTTCAGTGTATATAGGGCCTGGGGGACCCCCACGCCAGTTTTTAAAAAAAATTGGGTGCAGGGTTCCCCTTAGTATCCATACCATACCCAAAGGGCAAATGATTTTCATCTATATTGGCGGGTGAGTAGTTTTAAATGACATTTTTTCCTTTAGAAATGTCATTTTGCTGTGGTATTGTTCTAAACACGGGAAAAATGCGCTACTTTACAGGCATATTAAGGACACCCCCCAGGCAGGATACTCAAAGGAATATTTCATTTTTATTGTTTCACTTTAAGCATTATTAAAATCACTGCTCCCGAAAAAAACGGCCGTTTTTAAAACTTTTTTTGCATTGATACATGTCCCCAAACAATTTTTATGGCAATAACTTGCATATAAGCCTTTAAAATTAGCACTTCTGATTTTTCACGTTTGTGTCCAATAGACTTTAACGGTGTTCACGTGTTTGAACAAATTTTTTCCCTG
Source organism: Aquarana catesbeiana (assembly GCF_042186555.1). NCBI lineage: Eukaryota > Metazoa > Chordata > Amphibia > Anura > Ranidae > Aquarana > Aquarana catesbeiana. Next base: position 357,624,975 of record NC_133324.1, on the reverse strand, counting down.
TTCGCATGTTCTGCAGCGAACCGAACCAGGGGGTGTTCAGCTCATCCCTACTCTTGAGGATTGACCACAAGTTCACAATGGGCTTAAGGTCTAGGTAGTTTTCTGGCCAGGGACCCAAAATGTTGATGTTTTGCTCCCCAAGCCTCTTAGTTATCACTTTTGCCTTATGGCAAGGTGCTCCATCATGCTGGTAGTATGTGGAAAACAGGGGTGGGTGATTGTACCCATTCCACTGCGGTACCTTGTGCTTGAACAGCATGCTTTAGCTGCAAGTAGTAAAATAGCATGTTGGAAGGCAGTGCACACTTAGATTGCAGGTCTGCGAAAGATAGCAGTCTCCCGTTATGAAAGACATGCCTGAGGTGAGTTATTCCCATGGAGCGCCACCTGGGTCCCTGATGGAGTTTGGCCAGTTCCTCATAAGATTTATTCCCCCAAAGTGGGCTATAAATTGTATACCCCGTTACTTGCTGCAATTGTTTGACCTTAGTCCACACCTTCTGAAGGAGTGTGTAAGTGGGCATTTGTTTGTTGGGTCGTTGAAACAGCTGTGCTTCCAGGCCCTCCAGCAGAGACTCTGCCCTTGTGCCAACTAGCAGGAGTTTGGCTAACGAACCAGCAGGTCTGGAAGCCATGGCTCCTATCAGGTGCTGCAGAACCTTTTGCTTGTTTGAATGTGTTGTTTAGTTGCAGTAATTATAATCCCATACACATGACATGAGCCAAAAGAGTACTGGTAGGTATCAAGACAATCATCTAAAATAAAGGAAAAGATAATTACTATGAAGGAAGACTATAATTAAAATAGTTGTGATAGCTTAGCTCAAGTCACATGAAATTACAGTGTGTCTTTTTTAAAATACTTGTATATTAATAGCTTTAAAATGGCTGGAACTAAATATATTTCACATTTTACATTTCACTCACTAAAATACAGTACCAGGAACCAATGCTGGAGAAGCTGTTATGTACGTAATATCTTCAAGTGATGCAGTTATGAAGGCTAGTAGTGCACAAAAAAACTTGGATCCTTAAAAATAAAAGCTAAACTATTAAAAATCCAGCCTTTGTAGTATTCTATGTATCCTTTCCTGCAATACACACTCCTCAATGCTCCTAGTTGACCACATTATAATGTATCCAAATCTCACATTCATTGCATTGAGTCAACCAATTCTTCTGTGGCAAAACTCACACTGTTCACCTTCCTCTTAAAAGAACTGTAATTTTCTAGTATGCATCCAGCTTTACATGAGCATGCTCCATTTCCATCTGTGCATTCCTTTTTAAAGGAACACCTTCCTTTGTCTACAGTACTGGAGTTCCTGCAGTATATAAGACCCTTAGTGACCATGCACCACCACAGTCTTTTATCTCTTCCTTATGTCGCCTTGAACCTCTTCTGTGTGCCTCTCGGTAGCTAGCTGGTGCACAAGGCTAATCGCCACAAACATGCCTTTTATCATTGGGAGTGCATCAGTGGCCAATAAGGAGACTCTTTTTTTTCCCAGTTAACACTAACTGGACACTGCCACGCAGTGAACATGTGCATGTCAGCTAACAGATAAGCAATGTGGTGATTGGATTTTGCCTAAACATCTAAATGTTCTCATACACTGTATATCTCATATATCCATAATAAGCTTAAAGGAGACCTCTAATGAGAAAATATAGAGATGTTCCTTCTAAAAAGACTAGTTCTCTGGCTTTAAGGATCCTGAAGAAAAGCTTCATATGGGCCGTCAGATCATTGTTTTGTTGTGCACTACATTGTGTACAGTTGTGCTTCAAACTAGTTATTGCTCAAATAGCAATAATTTGCTATTTCATTGCTGCAAATACTGATGACCTTTAGGGTCTCAAACTGGCGGCCCTCCAGCTGTTGCGAAACTACAAGTCCCATGAGGCATTGCAAGGCTGACAGTTACAAGCATGACTCCCAAAGGCAGAGGCATGATGGGAATTGTAGTTTCGCAACAGCTGGAGGGCCGCCAGTTTGAGACCCTTGTTTAAGACCATGAACAAATTAGCTGGACTGGAAAAAAATCAGCCCAAACTAAATTTAGGTCAGCCCTATTTGCTTTGGTAACTTTGTCAGGAGCAGTAGAGCGTTATTTTGAACTGCACTAAAAGTAAAGTATTGGGGGAAAACCCAGAATACGTGAAGGCTGTTTTATTAGAGCTGGTGTTATAGAGGCTGAGCAGTCCACACAGGCTCAGACTTGCTCATCGAGAATGAGTGAATCTGCCTGGGCTTGATTCATGGAGAGTTTGGAAAATTTTGATCCAAGTTAGAAATTTGTGAAATTTGTGGTGAATCCTACTGAGGTGAAGGAGTTGAATCTTGTTCAATCCTGGCCAAGTGGAGGGCTAACAAGCAAGCTTTTGTCAAACAAAAGGAAATGGAAGCCAGGCACTGCAATGTGTGACATGTACCAATGGCATAACAAAAAAAAAATTGTAATTTCCGTGCACAAAAAAGCTGTCCCTAACAATTCCAACACACACCAACAATATGGCTGCTGTGAGGACACCCTTTTGTAGAATAGGGATTGGGTTAATCATTCCTTTAAATTTTGGACTTTTGTAACTCAGCTGACCAGGTACATAGCTTATGCATTGCATTATAGGTTGTTTCTTTTTTCACGTGGCAACCTACAAAGTTTTCGACCATAGGTCTGTGATTTGCATTTTCCGTGAACACATAGTAGTGGTGAACGCCAACCTCAGACTCTTATTACTAATTATTCCTCTTAGGCTAACCAACCCTTTTGGTAAGTACCAGACTTGCCAGATTGCTAATCTGGCCCTTGCAGTCAATGAGTGCTTGATCGATCTATGTTCAGTGTCTAGGCCAGTGATGGCGAACCTTGGCACCCCAGATGTTTTGGAACTACATTTCCCATGATGCTCAAATACACTGCAGAGTGCATGAGTATCATGAGAAATGTAGCTCCAAAACATCTGGGGTGCCAAGGTTCACCATCACTAGTCTAGGCAAACCATATTCTAGCAAAAAATAGGTGGTGTACAGCTGTTAAATGCATATTTACCCAGGTAACTATATAATTACACAATATAGTACCTAAACCTCATTCTTCTATTGAGATATTTCCTAAACTGGGTATGAAGCTTTTGCTCTCTGGCACAGTGAACACGAATTCTCATCACAGTGGAATGCTACCTATTGGAAAATTTGATGTGAAGCATACCAGAGGTATTTTTCCTTTTAATGTTAGTTAGGGATGGTTCTTTTCATCTCTGAGAACAGGCACACCTGTTTAGTCTCACTTAGTGCAATCACACAACTATTCTTATGCCATATTTGCATATCATGATGTACTCAGTGAATCATGTCAACAAAAAGCCATAGATGACGGAGTGAGATCATCAGGGAAAGGGCTATAAAAACAAAAGATTACTAATTGCCTGAAAAGATCTTCTAAAAAAAGCACAGCCTATTAATTGATTGTAAAAGAAAAGTTAGTAAATGTTTAAATATAGCACATGCTGAGCTGTAGTGAAAAAATTATCTAATTTACAGTATAGGATAAATAAACTATACTGTAAACTAGATTTAATTTTATATTACATTAAAAAGTCAGAATGTTTCTCTCTCATTTCTTCATGGTCTGACCTGTATGGGTTGCTTATCTTTTTCCATAAAAAAAATTACAGAGAAACTCATGTTTGCTTTACAACCTAATATATGCATATCTAGGTATTAGAATTGATACCTGGCATGAGGCTATCTTGCCTTTATTCAACAATCGCCTGTAATAGCAGAATCAGATGTCAGTTCGGCTGTCTATAGGTTACCATGGATCTCAGCAGATCTCTTCCATAGATTGATTTTTTGTTGAGACTATATATATAGATATATATAGATATATATAGATATATATATATTAGATTATGCCTTTCCTATTAGGAAAGCAGCAATTCAATGTGCAGTATCACCCATAATGAATTCAGTGCACTGTACATAACTCTCAATATTTAGAATCAGTTTTAAAAAGCACTATTACAAGATGTGGCAGAAGGAATGAATGATCCGTAAACACTAATTAGACGTTGCCCTCTGATTACAGGGAGGGTGCGTAATAAATGACCTTCCAGAAGGATCCTTTTCTGTCCAGGCTTTGCAAAGTTCAATCCTTTCCACCCAGGCTGCAGCCTGGGGAGTTTGTAGCTCCAGAAAAGTCCAGATTTTGCCTCCCGGGCCCTTTTTCTGTTGGAGAAAGCCAGAGGCAGGCATAATGTCCTGAACTGGCTAGTAGCAAATTCCTGAAAAGTCCTAAAAAGTGTGGCAGAGGTTGAAGACTTGAAGAGTTGCCGTTTGGGCCTACTAAACTCTACAGTACCCTGTGGCAAAAGATACAGATAGACAGTCACCCATCTGGGTCTAAAGATGCCTAAAGTCTGCTGAGTAGAGGGAACTATTTGCTGCTGTTTTTGGGTAATCTGTACAACTAAACATCTCTCCCTAAGACAATTGAGGAAATACAATGCAAGGAAAGGATTAAAGGGTGTGAAGTCTGACTCTGTTTGTGGTTTGGTGAATGCCTGGGTGTAGCTACAGGATAGGTGACCATTACGATAGCTAGGAAGGTCTGTTAGAAATCCAGCAGCTCCAAGGGGGGTTGATGTTATACTAAGAATGTAATTTGTATTGAATACACAATGCAGCACAATCTCGCCTACATTAATAATAAAACATACCCATGAAGCCATGCTCATTTTAATATCCCAAGTTATCACTGTTAAATAGCAATATGTAATTAGTAAGCACGCTTATGTTTAAATAATGATGTTCTATTTAAAGTTTTCCATCATGTGCCAGTCTAATGAACAAGGTGCTGTGTGACTGAGAGCCAGAGTCGTCATTAAGTAATAGTACTTGCCTTGACATGAGCTAATTGGTGTAATGTAAGTATCATTAGCTCACTGATGCAAATGCAAGCTGGCATTACCTTCAGTTTCATACAACTAAGATGAACCCAACCCGGCAAAAGCCTACAAGGAAATCTCTTTTTGTTCTGGCAAGCTATTTTCTTCACTCATGTTGACTTTTGCATTAGGGAAATGGCTGTAAATCGTGCATGATCAGCTCATATTTAATGGGTCCATAAGTAACCAGTTCAGAAAAACACTTTTATTTCAGCTTTATGGAGCATCTGTTCCTTTTACTTACCATGAACTGATGATAACCTAACCAAAAATTGAACGTCATTTCTCAATCATTATTTCATCGCCCGGCATAGAAGAATCTAAGATGAGCATAAATAATGTTTGTTTTGTTCAGTACGATTTCTTACATAAATTAGTGAACATTGTTTTACTTTTGGGTAAGAATATGAAACATGTAATTGTAGCAGTAAAGAAACATGCATTAAAAAAGACCACTAGAATTTTATTTTTTTGTAATTCCTTTTTTTATCCAAAGGTGCATTATACAAACCAAGGTAGGGGTAAAGCAAGATACAATGATGTAAGTATGCTGGTAACAAACAGTAAACATCAGCATCAGGACTACAAATGCAGCTCAACAATTTGGAGCATACATAATGTGACGATGAGTTCCAAGTCGGGCAGATACAAACATAACTGAGAGGGCGCAGTGGTAAACATCTCCGAAGTTCCCAGCCTATATAGAAAAGCCCTAACATAGTAATGCAACCCTGTGGGATACAGAGTGAAGAATACCGGGATCAGGAGAGATCCCCTGTCGGCCAATATAACCCAATAAGGGAGCGAGATCTACCAAACATGATCAGGTACATGAGAACAGCAAGGAAACTGCAAGTAAGTGGTGACCAAACTAAATGTATAAGTACAGAAAGGGAGAGCAACAGAAAAGGGAAGGGGGATGGGAAAGAATGGACAGAGAATGGGAAAGGGAAGTACACATAGAGAAAAGAGACAAGGACTTAGAGAGACATGAAAAACCAGAAAGATGGATTCTCTCACCTAGGGCCTCGCAACAGTCCTAGAAAAATCAGCCATGTTGCAAGACCTCCTGTAAATAGGCATCCATGAAAACACAATGTTGCCATGGTCTCCAGGTATCACAAATGGACCCCTCCGTTGTGGAGGGTAGCTGTAAAGTCTTCCATGTCCCTGAGTTTGTTACTTTTAGAGAATCAAAGAGACCTCGAGGGCAGGTGCACAGACCTCCAACACAGGGGAATGCACGCCTTGGCCGCATTTAAAATCTGGATGGTAAGAGAGGTCTTGTATTTTTTAATGGGCCGCTGGATGAGGTGCAGCAAGCATGCTGCAGGGTTGCTCACTAGGTCGACATTAGGCAGGGCACCTCCACTAGAATTATATTTAAAATTATAATCTTTAATAGAGAAAAAAACAAGGCTACATGAAGACATCTCACTTCCCATTAATTGTCAGTCGGTATATCCAGGAAAATTAGCTGTTGAAATTACACATAAAATTTGGTGGTTCTAAAATTCATAAATCACCTAGTTAGTCATAAATCGGACCACCCGTAAAACAGGCCAACAGGGGGTTGAAAGGTAGGCTTATTTTTTAAAGAGAAAAATAGATTTGTATTATACCACTAGATCTAACCACCGATGATGCATTTACTCAGTTTGAATTGCACAGGATTGACTAAAATACTTTAAAGATTTGAGGTCACTTTTCAAAAGCAATTGACAGGTGGTGAGGAGGTGATGTGATGGCTTCTCACTGAATGTTTCAACCCTATCTTTGTTGATTAAACCTGCTGCACCCACTGTATGCAAGCGTTGCCACATCGCACGTGGTTGTGTGGTGTTTACTGTGCTTTCCTATTTGTCTGAGTGGGTCGCACATGGCAGGCTTGCCATCCGTTGATCACAATATATTGAATAGCTTTGCCGCGGACGCGAAGAAAAGCATAGTGAAAGTGGCATGTAAACACCCCCGTCTGCAGGCCATTGCAGCATAAGGGGAGGGGGGGGGGGGTTTTGTCAACTGTCAGCAGCTCAACTTTTGGAAGCAACCTGTTCAACTAATAATTTTCTGCCTAGCACCTTCATTCTCTCAAATGAAGGATGTAAGTGAATTTTCAACAATGGCTGAGTTGATTTCTTCAGCCACACATTCGGTGAGGAAATCCTCTCCACTGTGTTATTGTATTCTGACTGCGGGGTTACCCTGCCATCAGAATACACTGATTAGGGCCAACAGGACCGTTCATGAAAAGTGGATTGATAGATCAACTTCGCATGAACAGAAACACCCATACATGTAGCACTGCCCCCTTGGGGGTGCATAGAATTGCTTGTTCATATATGCCAATTTGACCCTGTGAACTCTCCAGCCCTCCTGACGCTCTAGGTTCAGACATGTATGTACCTTTAAATAACACACCGACACAATGCAGATTGATTAGCTCTCTCTGATTTTACTGTTCAAAGGGACAGTCTTATATCAGGATATTAGTCAGCTAAGTCTTGGGTAAACAGCCAAAAGTCAATTGAAAGGGTCCCCTGAGGAATGTAAATAACAACTTGGAATCACAGATATAAAATAGCAATGCACATAGGAACAGACAATAAATTAATGGATATCTAAGGTAAGCTACTAATTGCTGTCTATACTATCACTGCAAAAAAGGCGAACCCCAGGCTAGCCTATTATATCTCTAATCCTAATGAGAGACTGGGTATTCTAGATTTTAGGGGTGTGTCCTTTGAAATAGCAATAGTATAATAATGCAAGACTCATAGAACCAAAATCCTGTAGCCCAGTGATCTGTAGTCAAAGCAAAACAGCTGTGCCTGGTTAGTTGTAATCCTTAGAATAATTCCAGGTGTAAGGTGTCTGTATACAGTGTTCTGTGAGATAGGATTATGCAAATCCAGGTGTGAGATGTCTATACACAGTGTTCTGTGAACTATGATAAGGCAGAGATTGTATTGGCGGGCAGATGCCCTCACACCAAACTGAAGAACAGCGCAGAGATGCCAGACTGGCTGCTGGAACCGTGAGTCGTCTGATCTGGCTGGTTACAGCAATGCTGCGGTGATGCCCGTTCTATAGCAAGCGGCGTTGGACCCCACCTGGGTCAGAGCTGGGATCACCGTGTTGCCGCGTGGTAGGCCGCAGTCCTCTCGCACAGTAGTGGAGGGGTGTTTACTTGATGGAACCGGGAAGCAAGAGAGCTTGGGCCTAGTCTGCTGACCCTTTTAAAGCTTCTCCCAGAGTTTTTTCTTTGGAACAGATGGCATGCTGGGATGTGTAGTCCAGGGATAGTTCAGCAGATTTGGGATGTCTGTTCAGGAGACTACAGTCTCCACACTGCTCTCTGCTGGGCTCAGGAAGGGAGAGGGTAATTCTGAAGTACCAGATAACTGTAGTCCACTGTCGGCTACATATGGATGAAAATGTGGATGGTTCCTACTGAACTGGCGAATTTTGATCCATGCATGGCCAGCTTTAAAGTATAGTGACTAGTGGCAACAAAATATTTTGGCCATCTAGCTTAGGAGTGCTGCAAATTTGCATACTAAAAGCCCCCAAAACTTCAGAAAATAATGTTATTTGATTCTGATTAAACATTTGCAGAGTGTTGTACAGTCATCGATAAAATTAGAAGTTTTGGATCTACAGTTTGTAGTGCAAACCTCCATGCTTATTCTTCAGGCAGTTGCACTACAACCTATTTAGTTAGTCATTAAACGGTATCACAGTATATCAGTGGTTCTCAACCTCAGGCCTTGGATCAGGTCATGTTTTTAGGATTACCTTCACCTTGCACAGGTGCTTAAATCAAGGTAAATGGTTTGGTATTTAGGCCAGATATTCTATCGAAGGAAATTTTCCAAAACATGGCCTGTTGGGGGTACTTGTGAACTGAGCTTGGGAACTACTGTCCTAGATCTAAACTTCTACCTTTGATTCTATTTAAATATTATTTAGAACAGTTTTTCCTTTAGCAAGTCTGCCTCACAACCTGCCACATCAATTTTGGAATCATTCTCCGATTATTAGATGAGTCATGCATGCAGATATGATCTAACAAACAAAATAAATGTCTTATGAAAGTGTTTCCCATAAAAATGCATGCTTGGTCTCAGATCATCCAAGCATAAATGTTTACGTCTATGGATAAAGGAGGGGGAACACTACCAGATACTTTTAAAAAAATAAAAAATAGTGTTCTGCTAGGAACATCCAGTCTGAAGCTGGCTAAGCTCTAGTAAAATTTTTGTTAAAAATTTGTTTTTTTCAGTTTAATTTTCTAATCGTAAGTGGGGTTGAATCAACACTTGTTTATGACAGCAGCGACAGGAAAATTCAAAGGAGCAAGATTGAAATTTTTTTACGAACCATCGAGAACACACATCGCATGTGGTTTTTGTTCTGTGAAGTCCAATCGTTCCAAAAACAAATGTTAAAACGAAACAAAAATTTAAAGTACGTCATGCTGTCAAATGTACTACAAATTATAAACAAATATATACCGCGCTGTCTCAAATAAAAAAAAAAACTAAAGCAGCCAGCACAGCAGTGGATAAAGTTGCAAAAATGACAAATTGGGTGGAATGTGCAGCGCTTATGTGATCATATAAACCATAACAAATAATATGAGTACAGAAAACGTGAATAATAAATGATGTGCTCAAAAATACTCCAGGCAGTCCTCTATTATGACATGTGATGTCTATAAACAGAGGAACTTGGACATGTGATGTCCAAAAAAGAAAAAAGTCAGTGACAAGCTTCAGTCATGTGTGATGATAATCCTCAACCACATGTGGATATAATATAGTGACAGTCTTTAACTTCAAATATGTATGATTTAATAACAGTTGATAGTAGATCCACCACCAAAGACACCAGAAGCTGCTTACCAGAGCGCTTGTATAAAAGGAGACAGTGGTCTCAGCATATCCTGCCAACGCGTTTCGACTTAGAAGTCATCATCTGACCCCAGATGATGACTTCTAAGTCGAAACACGTCGGAAGGATATGCTGAGACCACTGTCTCCTTTTATACAAGCGCTTGATTTTACTGCTAAACACGTGAGTGTATTTCCTTTGCTTTTTATGAATTAAAATTTCCATATGGAGTTACACTAAATGCTTTCCTCATTCTTTTAATGATGGGGCTGACTGCCTATATCTACTGAGTCCATCCATACCTCACACTTGTTCGGAGGTCCATCTGGAGGTCATATCTGGATAGAGCATCTGATCCCCTTGGTATAATATGCCACAAAGCTTGATTGACTCACTAGGTGTACACCTATTTGAGTTCAATCCCTCTGGTAAGCAGCTTCTGGTGTCTTTGGTGGTGGACCTACTATTAACTGTTATTACATCATACATATTTGAAGTTAAAGACTGTCACTATATTATATCCACATGTGGTTGAGGATTATCATCACACATGACTGAAGCTTGTCACTGACTTTTTTCTTTTTTGGACATCACACGTCCAAGTTCCTCTGTTTATAGACATCACATGTCATAATAGAGGACTATTTTTGAGCACATCATTTATTATTCGCGTTTTCTGTACTCATTATTTGTTATGGTTTATATGATCACATAAGCGCTGCACATTTCACCCAAATGTACTACAAATTTTCTTATGAATTTTTGCATAATTGTTTGAAAATCTACTAGTGTATGAACAGCTTAACCGCTTGCCATTTGCCTTATAGCAGTTTTATTGCTATAGGGCGGCAGCTGTACACCGGATCACGTACAGTATTTATATACGTGATCCCTCATTTCTGGTTAGCAGTTCGCTTCTGCTGTGATTACACACAGAGGAAGCCGATCAACAAGTGCCTGGTACTCACAGCCCCCGCCGATCATCAGACAGAGACACAAAACGGCAATCTGCCTATGTAAACAAGGCAGATCGCCGTTCTGACAGGGGGGAAGAGATGGAGTTTGTGTCCCTGCAAAACCACTTCCCAGCCAGTGTCATTAGTACAGTGACAGTCCATATTTTTAGCACTGATCACTGTATTAGTGTCATTGGTTCCCAAAATATGTCAAACGTGTCAGTTAGTTTCAGAATGTTCGCCGCAATATCACAGTCCTGCTATAAATCGCTGATCACTGCCATTACTAGTAAAAAAGAAAGAAAATATAAATACATAAAATTATCTCATAGTTTGTAGACGCTATAACTTTTGTGCAAACCAATCAATGTACGCTTATTGGGATTTTTTTACCAAAAATATGTAGCAGCATACACATTGGCTTAAATTTATTAAGAAATTTGATTTTTTCATCTTTTTATTGGATATGATTTATAGCAGAAAGTAAAAAATATTGTTTTCTTTTTGTTTTTTAATTGTTGGTCTTTTTTTATTTAAAGCGCAAAAAATAAAAAACGCAAAGGTGATCAAATAGCACCAAAAGAAAGATCTATTTGTGGGAAAAAAAATCATATACATTTTATTTGGTACAGCTTGCATGACTGTGCAATTGTCAGTTAAAGTAACGCAGTGCTATATTGAAAAAAATGGCCTGGTCATGAGGGGGGGGTAAATCTTCTGGAGATCAAGTGGTTAAAGCTGGCCTAATATCGATCAGTGTATGATCGTCCCTGCACAATAGAAGTCAAATGCAATTTTAAAAAAAGTTAAAACGATTGGACATTAAATAGCATAGCTTGCAGAAAATACCAAATAACTACCCTCATCTGTGAAAAGGTTCATTATGCAAAGTGTCCCACTGTGTTTTGTGCTCTCTGGCTGTTTAAGTAAAGTAAATGGCTGCTTATTGCCATATACCTGGGCAACTCAATGTGGTGTATATCAGTTCACCCTGAGTGCCACTTTTATTAATACCTGTACTGTATACAGCCTAGATTTCCTGAGAAAACAGCTCACTGTTTATAGAGTGCTTGGCCAGTAGGTGATCTGATCACCAACAATGCTTGGTAAATAGTGTAAAGACAAACTTAAATAAAGCCTCTTCTCTGAACCATGAATCACTAATGAGAACGATCTTTTAATCAGATTCTCAGGAGACACAACCAGAAATGGATAACAGGATTCCCTTCCTAGATGTACACTGAGCAGTTTCTGTTGAACTACAAAGGGATATTATCTCTTTGTCAATGTAATCCTTACATAAAAGCCTTCTCATAGAGCCAAAAATAATGAGATTGGTTGGCTTTGAAACTGTGGTTTCAGGATATTATTGAGGACAATTGTTTTCAGGTGCTGTCGATACTATTCAAAGTTTGGAAAAATTAATTTCCACAGTCCCATTGTTGGTAAAAAAAAAAAAAAAAAATGCTTTTACCGAAGTGTATTTAAACTTGAGAACAAAAATGTAATACATTACAGCTTACCAGTCCTCAGATGTGGTGGCTGCATTCGTTTTTGTTTTTCAGCGTTTGTTTTCTCAAGTTAGCTTAGAGATCCTGCCAGTAACACACGCTTCCTGTCCCTGGGTGGCAACGCTCACTTCTCCACTGAACTACTGTATCTATGGAGCAGCAGTGATATCACCTTAGAGAAGGAAGTGTTTTAGAACTGAAGAAGTAAATCACAGAGGACAAGGGGGCATGCTAAGGAGAAAGAAGTGTAAGATAAGACACGTACATTCTTTAAAAGCAAGCTTATAGAATGGAGGGGAGATTACATAATAGAGTTGCAGTTGATCATATAGCTCTATTACAATCCCCTCTTAAGTCATAAAAAATGACTTACTTTACTACACTCTTTACGTCTGGAGGAAAAGAGATTTCATCTCCAAATACGGAAAGGCTTCTTTACAGTAAGAGCTGTGAAAATGTGGATTAGACTCCCTCAAGCGCTGGTTCTGGCCAGCTCAGTAGATTGTTTTAAGAAAGGCCTGGATTATTTCCTAGATACACATAAGATAACAGAATACTAATATTTATAGGTAATGTTGATCCAGGGAATATCCGACTGCCTCTTGGGAGATCAGGAAGGAATCCTGATCCTGAATCCTGAAGGAATTTCCCCTCTTGGTTGAACTGGATGGACTTTTTTCGGCTGGACTAACTATGTAACTATGTAAATTGGTAGAGGTGATAATGCTTGAGATTTTATTGCTGCATTGTAAGCTCGCTATAGATAGTTAGGAGCATACTGAAATGTTGGCAAGATCAACAAGTATTTTTGGCACTTATGGAAAAAATATGACAATGGTATTCTAACAGAATAGGGCCAAATTATCAGACAGAGGATAACTGTAATTTGCAATTTAAACTGTACAAAGTTAAAAGCAATACTGCAAAAGAGGCTATAGGCCACAAGGAAGATGCATACACTGCAGAATAATAAAAGCTGCATAAACATTCATATGGACGCTTCACAGCAATATCTCTGTGACTCAGTTAGTGTACTATATGGCTGTATATCATAGTTTCTATAAGACTCTATTGCAAGAGAAAATTAAGTTGAGACTAACTACTTCAGTAAAGCAATTCAGTACACACCTACAGTACTTGAAATTATCCTTATACATATCACTCCTCTCACTGATGTCCAGGATAGCTCTGGTAACACTGGAAAACAGCTGGAGGGATCCAAGGTTCAGAGACAAAGGAGCACTCCATTGGAACTGCAGTATGCTGGTAGTAATCGGGGTATCTGGGGGTTTTGAAGAAGTTGTGTGTTGTAAGGCGCCTGCTTGGGTGCCTGCACGCCTGTTCTGAAAGTAAAGACCCTCCCACCTGGCTGCAGATCATTTGCCCTGATGAAGGGAAGCTGAAGAATTCAAATTTCTTGGATGTGCCCTGAAACACAGAGAGTTGGGAAAAAGGAGATTAAAAAAAAAAAACAGCACCAGGTGCAGTACCTACAATGATTAAAGTGTCTTGTGTTAGGGTGGCTGCGCTGTTAGGTTGAAATCTTCAGTCTTTTGATCCCCAGATACCCCTGCAGTGGTGATCTTCCTGTGCTGCGGGGGTTAATATGAGCAGTTTCAGCTGTGATAGGCACTTGTCAAAAATGTTGACTATGTCCACCCTTTCCACCACTGCATTATCTATTCACAGAAACCATACTATTGGTACCCGCAATGAGAAGCACTCTATGAATGGAGGATGGGTGGATGAATGAAAGGTCTGCCTCCTCCATTCATTGTAAGCATCGTTCCCTGGTGATGAGTTTTTTCTTTTCTAAACCTCCAGTTTAAAGGGACCCGTGCCTGCATTTGAGCATGGTGAGTAAATGGGCATTTCACTGCACATCTAGGGGGGTGATTTACTAAAACTGGAGAGTGGATAATCTGATGCAGCTGTACATGGTAGCCAATCATCTTCTAACTTCAGCTTGTTCAATTAAGTTTTGACAAAAGTTGATTGCTTTCTAAGCAGAGTTGCAACAGATTTTGTACTCTCCAGTTTTAGTAAATAAGCCCCTAATGTCTATACAAGTATCCTAAAATGATATTAAAGTCAAAATAAAAATACAAAAATTAATAAACATGTTATACTTACCTGCTCTGTGCAGTGGTTTTGCACAGAGCAGCCCTGATCCTCCTCTTCTCGGGTTCCCCAGTGAGCGCTCCTGACCCCTCCCTTCTGTCCAGTGCCCCCAGAGCAAGCAGCTTGCAATGGGGGCACCCAAGCAGGCATGCTCCTGAGCCACTGCTCTGTGTGTCCATTCACACATGGAGTGTGGCTCAGCCCTGCCCCCTCTGTCTCCTCATTGGCCTACAAGCTGTGATTTGCAGCAGCAGGAACCATTGTCTCAGTCAACGAGAAGAGAGAGTCAAGGGAGGGCCGATGCTCTTGTGCACATCGCTGGGTCGAGAGGAAGCTCAGGTAAGTATTACGGGGAGGGCTGCTGCTCACAGAAAGTTTTTTACCTACATAGAAAGTGTGAAGGTAAAAAACCATCAGCCTTTAGAACCAATTTAAAGCGGTTGTAAACCACTGAAGAATAAAAAAAAAAAAAAACCTGTAAGACAACGACATAATGTGCTAGTATTCATGGCATACTAGCACATTATGAAATACTTACCTTAGAACGAAGCCCTTCCAGCGGCGCCCACTCACCACTGAGATGGCTGACATCTTCCCCTGATGTTTCTTCCGGGTTCGTGGGCTCCGGGGCTGTGAGTACGAAGGAGCAGCGATGATGTCACTCCAGCACGAATGCGCATGGGAGCCACCGTTTTCGGCATGGGCTCTGGCACAGTAAGCCGGACCTTCAGAGCACATGCGCCGATGATGTCCTTGGCTGTATGCACTCTGAACATCTCCTAAACTGTGCTTAGGAAAAATTCACAGTACCTACAGGTTAGCCTTATTATAGGCATGCCTGTAGGTACAAGTGGTGTAACAGAGTTTATTACCACTTTAAAGTTCTGAGTTGGTGATGATCTGCTTGCTGTCTTATCTTCTGTTCCTTTAACTCATTTATCTGTAAATTTCAGACTAGGCCCTATCTACAGGTGTTTCTTTCTAGTTCTTCCATATCACAAAGTTTGGGATTATTACATATAATTTGGGGTTTCTTCTACAAGGTGAAACAATGTTGTTACTTGGATACAGGAATTGTTCGGTGGCATTTTTACATTTCTTGACTGTGCCCTTGAACTTTGTGTAAATGTTAAACCAGAGTGTCATTCAATCCTACATTACACTGTTCTCTTGTGTGTACTCTGCTCTTGGATGCCCACTAAGTAAACAGTCTCACCTGCTTGGCAAACAGAATTCTACTTGGCAGCTGCAGTACAGAAATACACATTCACAGCTATTGTAGTGGGAACCCCGATACTGTAAGCTGATACCTCGGTAGGTAAGCCCAAACCATGTTTGCCAAGTTTCACAGAATGACAAAAAGGTACCCACAGACATTCCATGCCTACCTTCTGATACACATTGGTAATGATTGGTAGATTGGTAGATAATTGAGCAGTGTATGTTTTTGCAATTACAACACCAGTTTGGTTTTCCTGTCAGCGCAGAGATACTTGATACAGCTTATTTCTCATGCTGTGGTTCTATAATATGTGGATATATTATTATTACTATTATTATACAGGATTTATATAGTGCAAACAGTATGCGCATATATATATATATATATATATATATATATATATATATATATATATATATATATATATACACACACACTATATTACCAAAAGTATTGTGACACCTGCCTTTACAAACACACATCAGCTTTAATGGCATCCCAGTCTTAGTCCATAGGGTTCAATATTGAGTTGGCCCACCCTTTGCAGCTATAACAACTTCAACTCTTCTGGGAAGGCTGTCCACAAGGTTTAGGAGTGTGTCTATGGGAATGTTTGACCATTCTTCCAGAAGCACATTTGTGAGGTCAGACACTGATAATGTGGTAATAATAATAATGTGGCACTGATGTCCACTGATAAGATGGCACTAATGGGCCCTGATGGGTGGCACTGATGGGCACTTATAGGCATTACTGATAGGTACCACTGATAGATGGCACTGATGGGCACTGATAGGTGGCACTGATGGGCAGTGGTAGGTGACACTGAAAGGGCACTGGTGACGCTGATGGCCAGCACTGTTGATGAGGCCCTGATTGGTGACACTGATAGGTGGCACTGTGGGCACTGATAGGTGGCACTGTGGGCATTGATGGGTGGCACTGTGGGCACTGGTAGGTGACGCTGGTGGGCACTTGTAGGCGGCACTGTTGTTCACTGGCAGGTGGCACAGGTGGGCACAGATGAGCTGGCGGTAGCTCTTCTTGATTGGGACCGATGTCCCTCTGAGAGCCGCCGGTGTACGGCTTTTTTTTTTCTCCTCACGCTATCAGCGCAAGGAGAAAAAATAGCCGATTACCGGCTCTGTTTACTTCATATGTTCAGCTGTCATTGGTTGACAGGGGTCGGGATCGACCCCTTACTCCGATCTGTGATCAGCCAAGTCTCATAGACTCGTTGATCACAGAGCATGCCGCGCACGTAGGCCGCTCGGGCACGAGAGGACGTCTATTGACGTAATCCCAGCAAAGTAGGTCAGCGCTGCAGCCGTCATTCAGCTATAGCGCAGATCTGAAGAAGTTAAAAAATGCTCTGCACTCGCAGTGCATTGGTGTAAAGAGTTCCATAGGATTAAAAGAGATATAAATTTTTCATGCAATTTTGTATCACTTTTTAAACACCAAAAGCACATCAAAACCTGATCAGTATGAAAGGGCCCTTAGAGAGAGCGTGAGAGAGAAAGCTGATGAACGAACGAATACAGGAGTACATGAAAAACTTCAGTGAGAAAGCTCTGACGTATTCTGCCATAGAGCAGCAAAGGAATGCAAGAGTCTTGGAGTAGTTCTAGTAATGGGCCACACACTTCAAAGCTCTTGGGAAATTGGTGACATAGTAAAAAAATAAAAAAAACATTACCTAGACTAAAGATGTCAAACGTTCATTATTACAAGATGAGTCATGTGCTTGGTATGGGCGGGAACCAGAGATCAGTAAGTAGGGTTTTTCTTCATGAGAATTCAGCCAACCTAGATGAAAGAGACCTTTGATTTGTGCTTACTGATATAAGGCAGTGATCTCACACTAGTAGTAGCATTGAAGCTTTGTCAGGGATGACTACAACCATATATGGATGGACACCAGAACATCTCATCATGGGAACAAAGTATTGGAAGCACTTCACAAAATCACTCATTCTCAGTAGTAAAGCTTTATGTAGCTTGATAAATATTTACTCACTGAATCAGACATTTTTTTTATTATGCACATATTAAATATTTCTTTCAGATATGCATATGTTGGTAGTTAGGAATGATGCCTTACAGTGTTAGGTTCTCTGTCTTCAAGGACTTTGGGGTTGATTTACTAAAGGTACTTTGCAAAGTGTAGTTGCTCTCTGCAAGACCAGTTTCTCCAGACCTTAGTAAATCAGCAGAAGCTCTGACTTCCCTCATCCAATCATGTGCAAGCAAAAATGTTTTTTTTTCCCCTAGCATGTGATTGGGTATTCTTCGCGAAGTGAAGCTTTACCTCATTTACTACCCTGTTTCCCCAAAAATAAGACCTAGCGTGATTGTCAGTGATGGCTGCAATATAAGCCCTACCCTGAAAATAAGCCCTACCCTGTTTCCCCGCAAATAAGCCCTACTCTGAAAATAAGACCTACAAAGACTTTAACTAGGGCTTATTTGGGGGGTAGGGCTTATATTGCAGCCATCGCCGACAATCATGCTAGGTCTTATTTTCGGGGAAACAGGGTATGCTTTGAAGCAACTGCACTTTGCAAAGTGCACAATATATTTGACTTTAGTAAATCAACGCCAATGACTCCATCCTCCTGATCCTCTTAAAAACACAAGCTTCTGGTTATGTGACCAGCACTGACAGGAGCCTAGACCAGGATTTTCCCTCAGAACAAGTGAATTATTTGAGCTGAGTTTACACTACACCTCAAATACCCCCGGTTGCAGGAAAGAAATTTGCAACGTGTATGGCCTGCCTTACTAAAACTGGAGCACTGGTGCAGCTGTGTATGGCAGCCAATCAGCTTCTAACTTCAGCTTGTTCAATTAAGCTTTGACAATAAAACTTGGAAGCTGATTGGTCTCTATGCAGAGCTGCACCAGACAGTTTTAGTAAATCCCCCTTGTTCATCTTAGGACTGTATACGCAGAAATACAAATCCTTTTGGCAGTTAAAATAGCTCTCATACACATATCTGTGTATTTAGCGGTTTGCCTGGAGTTTAGCTTTAACAGCGTATGCTCACGTTTTACATTCTTCTGTTATCTGTTTTAAATCATGAAATTCAAATTAATAAACATAAAATATTTTACTTCTAAATATAGAATTGCTAAATTAAAGTTTACTGGCCTGAATTTGAAAAAGTCAAGCACTACCCGCTGTCCTGTGTGTTTACTCAGAAGTGGGTACATGCTGCTAATGCAAGTCAAATTGGGTGGAAAAAATGTGAAAACACATTTAAAGTTAGTGGGCGCTGGCATAAACCAGTACCAATAGTAGTCATGGCAGGAATGATAATTATAGAACTATGGGATCAAAAATGTTTTAACCTCCTCGTGACCAGGGGCATTTTGCCTCTTAAAGTGGGGGTCCACCTATCTATCGTTTTTTTTTTTTTTTTAGTTCATTCACAAACTTTTCTTCTCAGCATTACATACTCACATATTGTGTGTAATATGTCCGCCTGTGTTAGATTTCGTCGGAAAGAATAACTTATATTATTCACTGCAGGCGGTTTCCATCTTCATTGTGGGCATTTGAAGCCCACAAGCATTTATTTCCTGCATGCGGTGAATGCTGTGCTCCCAGCATTCACCGCTCGTTCCCGCACATGCTCAGTGGCATCCTGGGAAGCCTGAGACTAGCTCCCAGGAGACACTGGGGAGTCTGGGAGAGGCTAGAAACACGCCTACTCCAACGGGAGGAGAACCAGGAAGTGCAAAGAAGAATAGAAAAATAAAAGGTAATTACAGCGATTTAAATTTTTTTAAACGGCATGTCAGCATCTAGGCAAGGAAGAGAATACATACAGATATTGTTCAAAATTTGGGTGGAACCCCGCTTTAACCAGAAATACTCCAGTCAGAAGGCTTTAAAACAGTGGTCATCAACCCTGTCCTCAGGGCCCACTAACAGGCCAGGTTTGCAAGATAACTGAAATACATCACAGGTGATTTCATTTGCTGCTCAGTGATTGCAGTATTCTAGTCTGCATCTCCCCAAGGTGATACATAAAACCTGGCCTGTTAGTGGGCCTGAGGACAGGGTTGATGACCGCTGGTTTAAAGTGATTGTAAAGGTAAACATTAAAAAAACAAAAAAAAACAAACATATCATACTTACCTCCACTGTGCAGCTCGTTTTGCACAGAGTGGCCCCGATCCTCGTCTTCTAGAGTCCCTTGGCGGCTCTCGCGGCTCCTCCCCACATCAGATAACCCCCTCGGAGAAGCACTTCCCTGAGGAGGTTATTGGACTCGCTCCCGAGTCCAGCATTTGGCGTCCATAGAGGCCAAACGCAGGACTCGGCCCTGCCCCCACCGGCGCTCGCGCCATTGGATTTGATTGACAGCAGCGGGAGCCAATGGCTGCGCTGCTATCAATCTATCCAAGCAACAGCCGAGAACCCCGGCCGCGCTTCAAGTTTGAGGGGTCAGGTGAGCAAAACGAGGGGGGGAGGGGGGCGATCGCTGACATGTAGGATGCATTAAGGTGAAAAAACACGAATCTTTACAACCCCTTTAAGTTTGTGCATAGCATAGCAGCTCTTTTATCACTGCCTTTTGACATCAAAAAGCTCAGGGAGAATTGTTTTGACATCATTGCTTCATCAGCTGATTGCTATCAAATAACAGTGATTACCTTTTGGGAAAAAGTGGAGACATTTATAAACGAAAGCTTAGTACACATTTGCCGAATGTCGGGTGGCATCGGCTTGTGTGTACGGCAATCTGTCCGAGAAGCTGTCCGTCAGGCTGGCTTCTGTCAAAGGGGCATGATCGAAAAAGGTCTGCCGATCAGCATCCAATCAGCGCACTAAGCCAATGGCTGAGAGTGCTGGCTGGCGTGTTCTGGCGGGGGCCCCCCCCCCTGTCAGAACAATAGCACAGCAGAGGAGATTACTGCACTAACATTGCATAGTTGGTACAGCGGCTCCTTCTGAGCTGTCAGTTTTTTTTGTTCAGCCCTTGGATTGGACGAAAAAAAACTAGTAGTATGTACCAGACTTAAGGCAGGCAATACGCATAGCAAATTTTTTTCCTGCAAGACAGACAGTGTTGACAGGGGAATCCCCCAAGCCAAGCCATTGTATTCTCCTGGCAGGGGGGGGGGTGAGGGAAGCCCTCCCTCCTGGGAGAAGACAGTGATTATTGGTAGCGGCTATAACAGCCACCAGCGATAATCGCATGCAAAATCCGGCAGCCTGGTTGTAACCAAGTTGATCGATCAACTTTTGTACATTCAGCCTGTCTATACATGGTTCAAACCATTTATGGCCAGCCTAAGTTGCACCCTGCAGGCTCAATGAAAGAAAAAACTAATTATTCCAACTACGCTACACAGCGCGGATGGAAGAATCTTGCCGCTATTGTATTTTCACAGCCAACACCATCAGCTTTCATAATACCAAAACAAAGCTTAAGGTACTTTATAATTAAGTGCATTTGTTCTTTAAACACTATTTAGTATGCCTTAAGGAGAACTGGTCACTTTAAGGCAGGAGGGCAAACTTTTCCCAGCGTGCAATGGTACCTTTATGAATTGAGACTATTGACAATTGACTTATGACAAATCCCTTTTAAATACTGTATGTGTTAATATCATAGCTGTCATCAGAATATAGTTTTTTTTTCCTACAGCAAACATGCTTTTGATTTTGTATTTACAGTATCTCACAAAAGTGAATACATCCCTCACATTTGTGTAAATATTTTATTTTATCTTTTCATGTGACAACACTAAAGAAATGACACTTTGCTACAATGTAAAGTAGTGAGTGTACAGCTTGTATAACAGTGTAAATTTGCTGTCCCCTCAAAATAACTCAACATACAGCCATTAATGTCTAAACCGCTGGCAACAAAAGTGAGTACACCCCTGAGTGAAAATATCCAAATTGGGCCCAATTAGCCATTTTTCCTCCCCGGTGTCAGTGTTACAAGGTCTCAGGTGTGAATGGGGAGCAGGTGTGTTAAATTTGGTGTTATCGCTCTCACTCTCTCATACCGGTCACTGGAAGTTCAACATGGCACCTCATGGCAAAGAACTCTCTGAGGATCTGAAAAAAAGAATTGTTGCTCTACATAAAGATGGCCTGGGCTATAAGAAAATTACCAAGACCCTGAAACTGGGTCGCCGCCTCCCACCTCCCCCCCAGGTGGGGGGTACAGAGATGTGCTGGGGGTTGGAGGTGCACAGACAGTGGAGACCAGCCAGGTACAGGGGAACCTCTGGAAGGGGGGCTGTCTGGGGACCCTGAAGTAAGGGGGGGCCTCTGGGGACACTGATGTAAGGAGGGGCTCTCTGGAAACCCTGATGTAAGGAAGAGCTCTCTGGGGACCCTGATGTGAGGAAGGGGCTCTCTGGGGACACCGATGTAAGGAGGGGCTCTCTGGGGACACTGATGTAAGGGGGACTCTCTGGGGACTCTGATGTAAGGAGGGGCTCTCTGAGGATCCTGCTGTAAGGGGAGGCTCTCTG
Source organism: Aquarana catesbeiana (assembly GCF_042186555.1). NCBI lineage: Eukaryota > Metazoa > Chordata > Amphibia > Anura > Ranidae > Aquarana > Aquarana catesbeiana. The sequence goes on along the minus strand of NC_133324.1, from coordinate 357,602,815 downwards.
GGGACACTGATGTAAGGGAGGGGCTCTCTGGGGACTCTGATGTAAGGGGGGGCTCTCTGGGGACTCTGATGTAAAGGTGAGGCTCTCTGGGGACCCTGATGTAAGGAAGGGGCTCACTGGGGACTCTAAAGTAAGGGAGAGGCTCTCTGGGGACTCTGATATAAGGCAGGGGCTCTCTGGGGACCATGATGTAAGGAAGGGCTCTCTGGGGACACTGATGTAAGGGGAGGCTCTCTGAGGACCCTGATGTAAGGGGAGGCTCTCTGGGGACCCTGATGTAAGGAAGGGGCCCTCTGGGGACCCTGATGTAGGGAGGGGCTTTCTGGGGACCCTGCTGTAAGAAGGGGCTCTCTAGGGACACTGGTGTAAGTGAGGGGGGCTCTCTTGGGACTCTGATGTAAGGAAGGGGCTCTCCGGGGACCCTGATGTAAGAGGGGGCTCTCTGGGGACCCTGATGTAAGGAGGGGCTCTCTGGGGACACTAATGTAAGGAAGGGGCTCTCTGGGGACACTAATGTAAGGAAGGGGCTCTCTGGGGACACTGATGTAAGGGGGGGGGCCTGGGGACACTGATGTAAGAAAGAGGCTCCCTGGGGACCCTGATGTGAGGAGGGGCTCTCTGGGGACCCTGATGTGAGGAGGGGCTCACTGGGGACCCTGATGTAAGGAGGGGGGCTCTCTGGTGACACTGAAGTTAAGGGGAGGCTCTCTGGGGACCCTGATGTAAGGAGGGGCTCTCTGGAAACCCTGATGTAAGGAAGAGCTCTCTGGGGACCCTGATGTGAGGAAGGGGCTCTCTGGGGACACCGATGTAAGGAGGGGCTCTCTGGGGACACTGATGTAAGGGGGACTCTCTGGGGACTCTGATGTAAGGAGGGGCTCTCTGAGGATCCTGCTGTAAGGGGAGGCTCTCTGGGGACACTGATGTAAGGGAGGGGCTCTCTGGGGACTCTGATGTAAGGGGGGGCTCTCTGGGGACTCTGATGTAAAGGTGAGGCTCTCTGGGGACCCTGATGTAAGGAAGGGGCTCACTGGGGACTCTAAAGTAAGGGAGAGGCTCTCTGGGGACTCTGATATAAGGCAGGGGCTCTCTGGGGACCATGATGTAAGGAAGGGCTCTCTGGGGACACTGATGTAAGGGGAGGCTCTCTGAGGACCCTGATGTAAGGGGAGGCTCTCTGGGGACCCTGATGTAAGGAAGGGGCCCTCTGGGGACCCTGATGTAGGGAGGGGCTTTCTGGGGACCCTGCTGTAAGAAGGGGCTCTCTAGGGACACTGGTGTAAGTGAGGGGGGCTCTCTTGGGACTCTGATGTAAGGAAGGGGCTCTCCGGGGACCCTGATGTAAGAGGGGGCTCTCTGGGGACCCTGATGTAAGGAGGGGCTCTCTGGGGACACTAATGTAAGGAAGGGGCTCTCTGGGGACACTAATGTAAGGAAGGGGCTCTCTGGGGACACTGATGTAAGGGGGGGGGCCTGGGGACACTGATGTAAGAAAGAGGCTCCCTGGGGACCCTGATGTGAGGAGGGGCTCTCTGGGGACCCTGATGTGAGGAGGGGCTCACTGGGGACCCTGATGTAAGGAGGGGGGCTCTCTGGTGACACCGAAGTTAAGGGGAGGCTCTCTGGGGACCCTGATGTAAGGAGGGGCTCTCTGGAAACCCTGATGTAAGGAAGAGCTCTCTGGGGACCCTGATGTGAGGAAGGGGCTCTCTGGGGACACTGATGTAAGGGGGGCTCTCCTAGGTGGATGCAGCTTCGCTCCTGGGGGCTCTCTGGGGACCCTGATGTAAGGAAGGGGCTCTCTGGGGACACTGATGTAAGGGGGACTCTCTGGGGACTCTGATGTAAGGAGGGGATCTCTGGGGACCCTGATGTATGGAGAGGCTCTCTGGGGACACCGATGTAAGTGAGGGGCTCTCTGGGGACTCTGATGTAAGGGGGGGGTTCTCGGGGATTCTGATGTAAAGGGGAGGCTCTCTGGGGACCCTGATGTAAGGAAGGGCCTCACTGGGGACTCTAAAGTAAGGGAGAGGCTCTCTGGGGACTCTGATATAAGGAAGGGGCTCTCTGGGGACCATGATGTAAGGAAGGGCTTTCTGGGGACACTGATGTAAGGGGAGGCTCTCTGGGGACCCTGATGTAAGGGAAGGCTCTCTGGGGACCCTGAGGTAAGGAAGGGGCCCTCTGGGGACCCTGATGTAGGGAGGGGCTTTCTGGGGACCCTGCTGTAAGGAGGGGCCCTCTAGGGACACTGGTGTAAGTGAGGGGGGGCTCTCTGGGGACTCTGATGTAAGGAAGGGGCTCTCTGGGGACCCTGATGTAAGGGGGGCTCTCTGGGGACCCTGATGTAAGGAGGGGCTCTCTGGGGACACTAATGTAAGGAAGGGGCTCTCTGGGGACACTGATGTAAGGGGGGGGCCTGGGGACACTGATGTAAGAAAGAGGCTCCCTGGGGACCCTGATGTGAGGAGGGGCTCTCTGGGAACCCTGATGTGAGGAGGGGCTCACTGGGGACCCTGATGTAAGGAGGGGGGCTCTCTGGTGACACTGAACTTAAGGGGAGGCTCTCTGGGGACCCTGATGTAAGGAGGGGCTCTCTGGAAACCCTGATGTAAGGAAGAGCTCTCTGGGGACCCTGATGTGAGGAAGGGGCTCTCTGGGGACACTGATGTAAGGGGGGCTCTCCTAGGTGGATGCAGCTTCGCTCCTGGGGGCTCTCTGGGGACCCTGATGTAAGGAAGGGGCTCTCTGGGGACACTGATGTAAGGGGGGGTCTCTCCTAGGTGGATGCAGCATTGCTCAAATGCTGCATGTGTTCTCACAGCTCTCTAAGCAGAGAACGGTGACTGTCAGTCACCGTTCTCTGCTCTGCCTCTTCCTTGCTCACTGCAGCTCTGTTCTGTGGATGGGGAGCGACCAGCTCAGGCTCTCAGCAGCTCTTTGAAAGGCTGAGCTGGGTGCTGGTCCAGACATCTGGGCAGATCCCGACCATATGGTCGCGAGCTTGGACCGGCTTTCTGATGTCAGCCCGCTGTCTGCTGAGAACGGGTCACAGGAGTGCAGAACAAAGTGCATTCCTGTGATCCACAAGCTTTGGCTGTACTTCTTTAATGCCTGCATGCTGCAGTACTTTGCCTTACAGTTATCTGCATAGTAACATGAGCGCTAGTGCAATGCAATGGTGAGCAACTGGCCTACTTCCACAGTTAAAGGAGCAGTCCAGCCTGAGCTCGTTTGGCTGGGCTTCTTCTATGGGTCACAGGAGTGCAATTCGTTTGGCACTCTTGTGGTCTGTTTTCAGCAGAGAGCGAGCTGAATGGACATAAGACAAAATACAAAGCAATACATAATTCCCACTCTAACTCCATCCATGCTCATTCTCTTCTTTAGTTGCATAAGTCCATAACATTGCACTACCCATGTATTAAGTACAAGTATGTGCGTAGATTGTTCAAACAAAAGCCTTTTTTTATCCATTTGTCAAACAACATCCTCGTAAGACGTGCATCATGGAAAAAAGGCTTGTGTTGCTGTAAGCTATAATAGAGATATGCTGAATAAATCAAGCATGCATCTCAGTCTAGTAGACAATGCAAACTTCTTTTGGGTGTTCACTAGTTCTAGAAGTGTACAGTTTTTATCATCTCTTTGCTTTAGGAATTTGCAAAGTGCATGCCGAAGCTGAGCAACATTATTGTCGTATACCAGAGGAAGTGAAACAATGTGCAACCTCTGGTCGGGCGAAAATGAAAGCCCAGTAACTTTTGTTTCTTGCAAAAAGTAAAGTGAGACTGACCTGACCTTTCTTTTAATAAGAATTCTGCGAAGAGAAAAAATTGAAGTCTTTACTAACCTTTTCACAGTATTTTGTGCTTTTTACAAGTGATATGCTAGACACCCCCATGTGGGTTTCCCCTCCATGGTTGGGCAATCCTGTACCACTCATACCATAAACCCTGGTGTGAAATGTTTCCATTTACAAGCATGTGAAATGTTTCAGTTTACAGTACAGTAATTTTTTAATTACTGGAATAGGTAATATTTAAAGTGGTATTAAACACAAAACCAAAAATGTATTATATTGCAGCTCATTAATTATTGGAAGTGTGGTGGCTGCATTCGTTTTCTTTTCTTTGCCTTTCTTTGGCTTTTTTCCCCTCTGTTTTCAATAACATACCTCCTGTATTAGTGAGACACAACCCTGGATGAATGAGCACAGGAGGCACAGCAGACAGCGGCAGCGGGTGGAGTGTTAAATGTTTTAGCAGGTTTAAATACAATAGGAAATTGAAGCCAAACTCCAGCTAATTACTTTGGAATCAGCTACATCAAACTTTTTTTCTTCCTTTTGGGATAAAAGTTTTACTTGAATAAATAAAAACTGATCATTTTAATCACCTCTGCCAGTGTTAGGTGGTTTGTCTCATACATGTAAACTGATACATTCTGCTGGAGATCTTGTGCTTCTGAAAAACAACAGAGTTATGCCCTGTACACACGGTCGGACATTGATCGGACATTCCGACAACAAAATCCTAGGATTTTTTCCGACGGATGTTGGCTCAAACTTGTCTTGTATACACACGGTCACACAAAGTTGTCGGAAAATCCGATCGTTCTGAACGCGGTGACGTAAAACACGTACGTCAGGACTATAAACGGGGCAGTAGCCAATAGCTTTCGTCTCTTAATTTATTCTGAGCATGCGTGGCACTTTGTGCGTCGGATTTGTGTACACACGATCAGAATTTAACCGATTGGATTTTGTTGTGGGAAAATTTTATAGCCTGCTCTCAAACTTTTTGTGTCTGAAATTCCTATGGAAAATGTGTGATGGAGCCTACACACGGTCGGAATTTCGGACAACAAGGTCCTATCACACATTTTCCATCAGAAAATCCTATCGTGTGTACAGGGCATTAGTGGCTGGTTCACCAGATAAAAATAGAGGAAAGAAAACCTAAAAAAAAAACGAATGCAGCCATCACAAATAAGAATTGGTAAGCTGCAAAATAATAAATGTTTGCTTTTGGGTTTAATACCACTTTAATCTCTCCTGTCTCAGAGTTTAAAAAAAAATAATTTTTTATATATTTTTAAGTGAACCTGTACTTTGCCCATAGCATAGTATGAGGTCCGCTTCTTAGTAGAGAAAATTAGGTGCCAGTGGTCACCAATATTTTAGCCCCCCCCCATTGCCAGACTCTCCAAGAGTACTTCTGGGTTTGGGTAACATGCATCGTTTGAACCTGACCTCTGCAACAACAATGGCTTATGCTGTCAGCTACCTGATGCTGTTCCTTTCTTTTTGAAAATAATTAAGTGACTGTTAAAGATTCTTTGCACATTGCCTGCATAACATTTCACTAACTATTCTATTCTGAGTTTATTCTCCCTTGCAGTGGCGGCTGGTGGCAAACAGTGCACCCACATACAGCCCCCCCCCCCCCCCCGGTCCGTCAGGTTAAGTCTATGTACGGTTCCTCTGTCTTTTTGGTGGGTTTTGCGCTGGGTTCCGCCCACTTGTCCTGTTGCATAGAAATTGGTAGGGTATATCGGTCCGGAGCTTTATTGTCCCCCATAGACAGTGGCGGCTGGTGCTCAGAATTTTGAATTCTGACAAAAACCCCCATCAATTGCAGCCTCACTGTGCCATCAATTGCAGCCACTGTGCCATCAAACGCAACCACTGTGCTCATCAAACACAGCCACAGTGCCCATCAAACACAGCCACTGTACCCATCAATTGCAGCCACTGTGCCCATCAATTGCCACCACTGTGCCATCAAACGCAGCCACTGTGCCCATCAAACGCAGCCACTGTGCCCATCAATTGCTGCCATTATACCATCAAACGCAGCCACTGTGCCATCAAATGCAACCACTGTGCCCATCAATTGCCGCCACTGTACCATCAAACACAGCCACAGTGCCATCAAGCGCAGCCACTGTGCCCATCAATTGCCGCCACTGTGCCATCAAATGCTGCCACTGTGCCCATCAAACGCAGCCACTGTGCCCATCAAACGCAGCCACTGTGCCATATCAAATGCTCCCACTGTGCCATCAAATGCTGCCACTGTGCCATTAAATGCTGCCACTGTGCCCCATCAAATACAGCTACTGTGCCCATCTTATGCAGCCACTGTGCCTATCTTATGCAGCCACTGTGCCCCATCAAATGCAGCCACTGTGCAGCATCGAATGCAGCCACTGTACCCATCATATGCAGCCTCACTGTGCCCCATCATATGCAGCCTCACTGTGCCCCATCATATGCAGCCTCACTGTGCCTCATCAAATGCAGCCTCACTGTGCCCCATCATATGCAGCCTCACTGTGCCCCATCATATGCAGCCTCACTGTGCCCCATCATATGCAGCCTCACTGTGCCCCATCATATACTTACCTTACAGGCTGCTCCGCTCAGGCCATGTGTTCCACGGAACTGTCTGTGTCACTTTCGGTTCACCACTAGCATATGGAAACCTGAAGTGATCAGTTAACTAGAAGAACAAAGGTCCCACCCGTAGGAATGCGCTGCAAAGCAGGTCAAAAGCCTGAAAATGAAGCGCCTCGTCTGCAATCTCGTGCTTGCATTGACGTGGTGTTTCCCATAGTGCACTGTGTCCGGCTCCTGAACACATTGCACTTAAAGAACATTTTTCTCAATTTTTTTTTTTTTTTTTAAAAACTGTTTTATTTTCTTATTTTTTTATTTTTTGTGACTGCTGGGAGGGGGGGCAGCGCCCATGCGCCCCCTATGAACAGGCCCCCACTGCCCAGAGATAGTTGGGGAAGAAAGAATCTTGGATAGTTCAATAGAGTGCCAGCGCATCCATGGGTTGCCAGACCCCATACTGGATGGAGATGGATGATGAGACCCATAGGAGCAGGAGAATGTTGCTCACTATGGCCCACATGTAGAGACTGTTACCTTGGGGTTCGTCCTGAAGATACCAGTACTGGAGGGTACTCGAAGAGCCTCTGAAGGACTATGATTACTGGACTACACTTTTGCAAGTATGCTGGGGCAGCACACAAGCCTTTAGTTATAGTTAGGAAATTAGGAAAGTATCATGTCTTTTCTGTTAGACTGTGAATTGTCTATTTTTGCACCTTTTCTAAGTAAAGTATTGAACTGTTGTCCTTGCCTGATCTGAAGGTACCAAAGAGGTGTATAGCAAGAAACTCGCACACACATAGTTTATCAAATGGGTCTTAAAACATTGCGGTATGAAGGTATTCATGTGAAATGGAGTAATGTAAAGACATAAGTAGTTGCCAAGAGTGATGGAAGCGTAACAAGCAGCGCGTCAGTTGCGTGTACCTGGTATAGGTGGAATGGCCTCTAGCAGTGAAGGAGATGTTGTCGGCACTACTTCCGCCAGCAGTCTGTCTCCCATAGCAACATGAGTGGATTGAACAGCAGTGGTTCCCCATCCTGTACAAAGGTATGGAAGTTCAAAAGTTAAGTTGAGTACACATGTGGAGCTTGCGCAGAGTGCATGGCAGGGCCTACTCTGTTATTCGGGAGTAGTAGTGGAAAACGCTGGACAGGTTGATGTGGACATTGGCTCAGCATGTCCCTACTAAATGCAGATTACAGAGAAGTTGTACATTAACACAAGGGGAACGGAAAGTTAAAGCGGAGCTCCACACAAAATGGGAAGCTCCACTTATTTGCCTCCTCCCCCCCTCTGCTGCCACATTTGGCACCTTTCGTGGTGGGGGAGAGCGGGTACCTGGTTTTGACAGGTATCTGCTCCCACTTCCTAGTGACTTAGCTTCGGCAAAGTCATCTGGAAGTTTGGCCCCCCTCCTTATTCCTCCGCCACCGGGCCATTCACAAAGCACAGTGCGCAGTAGGGAACCAACTGTGAAGCCGCAAGGCTTCAATGACGGTTTTCATTACCCAAAATGGCGGTGGCAGTATACCCGAAACAATTGTAAAGTTAACTCGGGTGAAGACACCACTGGATTAGTTGTAAGGTAAGTGTCCTAATATTAAAAGTCAGCCGCTACAGTATTTGTAGCTGCTGATTTTTAATATTTTCTGACAGAGGGCCTTGAGCTCCTCTTTAACTGGAGAATAGTCGCAGTGTCAGTGTACATGGTGTACATTCATTTCTAAGAGTGGAGGCCTGCTTTAAGGTTGAGTATTCCCCCACAGCACCCTCAGCCTTGTCCCAGGGCACTGATGAAAACAGTATAGAAGTAATGTCTTTGTTAAGTGGTTTGTCTCATCCATGTAAACCAGGGATCTTCAAACTACTCTTAGATTGTAAGCTCTAATGAGCAGGGCCCTCTGATTCCTACTGTATTAAAGTGTATTGTATTTGTACTGTCTACCCTCAAGTTGTAAAGCGCTGTGTAAACTGCGCGTATATAAATCCTGTATAATAATAATAATATGGTCCTCCAGCTGTGGCAGAACTACACGTCCCATGAGGCATTGTAAAACTCTGACATTCACAGACAAGACTAGACATGATGGGAATTGTAGTTCCTGAACAACTGGAGGGCCATAGGTTGAAGACCCCTGATGTAAACTGATACATTCTGCTGCAGAGTTTGAGATTGTGAAAAACAACAGACTTACTGGCTGGATCACCAGGTGATACTAGAAGAAAGCCTACAAAAGGAAACTAACACAGCCATCACATCCAAGAATTGGTAAGCTGAAATATAATAAATGTTTGCTTTTGGGTTTAATACTGCTTTAATTTTTGCAAGGAAAGGTGGTGCAAGCTTGTTATTAAAGAAAGCTTATTAGAGAAAGAGTAGTTTTGTACAAAATGTAATGATCATCATCATGACAATAAATAAATAAATGCATAAATTTGAATAAAATATATAAGGTAAATATTAAATAAAACATTTTGCATTAATTTTATGTGCCAGCAGTTGAAAAATATTAGACTGTAGCAAATGATAGATATTTCCATGAGCTATTCGGATTTACTGTATGTTCCATTCCATTTGTGTGTAAAACACTGGTAGATATCACAGTTAGTTTACTACGAATTTCCTGTCTGATCTTACATCAAGGACTCACTGCAGACACATATATCGTACACAGGAAGCTGTGAGAGGAAGCATTCTAAACCACTGCTCCTCTTGATTCTGCAGTACAGGGAGCTTGAAGCCTGCTAATAATGGAATATTCCACCATACGTACTCTGTTTTGTTTGTTTAAATACGCTTTTATCTATTAATAACATATTTTTTTCCTCTTTGCCGAATTTCCCTCTGCATACTGAGCTGATCAGTTGCATTGTTTTTTCCTCTCTATCCCATCAGTCGGAGACTGTGGGGTAGATTTACTAAAATTCGAGCATTCAGAATCTGGTGCAGTTGTGCATGGTAGCCAATCAGCTTCTAACTTCAGCTTGTTAAGTTAAAGGGGTTGTATACCCCACTTTCACATTTTTACCTACAAGTAGGCCTATAATAAGGCTTACCTGTAGGTAAAATGAATATTTCCTAAATTTGTACAGTTTAGGAGATATTCACCTTGCATGCAGCCGCTGACGTCAGCATGCACTCTAAAGGTCCGGCGGATGCTGCCAGACAATCAGAGCTCCTTGCTGGAAAGAGTACTCCCGCGTGCATGCGTGGGACTGACGTCATCGTAGCTCCGGCCATTCACAGCTTTGGAGCCGCGAAACGCAAAGGGAACATGTCAGCTCACTCAGCGGTGACTGGGATTTGATGCCTGTGCTTCGTTCTAAGGTAAGTATTTCATAATGAGCTAGTATGCAGCATTATGCCTTTGCCTTACAGGGTTTTTTTTGTTTTTTTGCGGGGCATACAACCGCTTTAAGCTTTGACAATTTTGCATGTCCAGTTTTAGTAAATCAACCCCTGTGGCGGCAAGCAGGACAATTATGAGGTTACATGACTGGAAATAATAATAATAATTATCTTATATAGGCTGCTCATGCCACTAAGGTCAGCCATACACTGAGCAAATTTCTTTTTCTGCAACCACGGGTTGAAGGAAAGACATTTGCTAGATTCCCCCATCAAAACAGACAGTGTTAATGCGGGAATCCCTCCTGCCGGGCCACTGTCTTCTCCAGGCAGGGGGCGGGGGAAGCCATCCCTGCCGGGAGAAGACAGTGATTATTACTAGCGGCTATAGTAGTCACTTGCGATAATCGTAAGCAAATCCATCAGGCTAGTTGTACCCAAGTTGATTGTTTGATTCGAACCCTGTATGGCCAGCCTAAGACTGGGCTCTCTGTTTATCTAAGTACAAATTTTGTAAATAGCTGTTGATAGAACCTGTTCTGCTGTTGAAGCTGCATAAATGCTGGCACCATTGATAGCCATACTTGGTGTACCCATAGACTTTTTGATTGATACTATATTATTCTATCTGCTGTAGCTTAGGGAAAGTATGTAAAACCTGGGCTCAGTGGCCCACCCTCCGACCACCTCCAGCACTGCCTGGCAGGATTCAGGACAAATCCAACATTGCACCTACATTTACCAATCAAAATAAGGTTGTTTACAATTCTTTTAATACTTTTGACACACTTTCTTGCCTTAAAATGCTTTTTTAGCACTCTTATGCCCTGTACATGATAGGATTTTCTGACGGAAAATGTTCAATGGGAGCTTGTTGTCGGAAATTCTGCCCGTGTGTAGGCTCCATCGGACATTTTTTGGAATTTCCGTCACACCAAATTTGAGATCTGGATCTCAAATTTTCCGACAACAAAATCTGATCGTGTGTACACAATTCCGACGCACAAAGTTCCACGCATGCTCAGAATCAAGCAGAAGAGCTGCATTGGCTATTGAACTTAATTTTTCTCAGCTCGTCGTACGTGTTGTACGTTGCACGGCGAACGTTCTTGACGTTCGGAATTTCCAACAAGATTTGTGTGACCGTGTGTATCAGGACAAGTTTGAACCAACATCCGTCAGAAAAAAAACATGGATTTTGTTCTCGGAAAATCCTATTGTGTGTACAGGGCATTAAAGGAAAAAAAAAGTGAGGCCTTAGATGAACTTTAATGTGACTAACCATCATTATTATTATATTTATCATGTATTTATAAAATGGGAACATATTATGCAGTTCCATACAATATATAATAAAATGGGTGTGATTTACAGACTCCAGAGAAAAACAAGTACAGAAACATAACACAGAAGTACCCTGCTTGCAACAGCTTAGGTATGTGCACATACAAAGTAAGTAGCAAATTGCGATTCCCCTGGAAAATATTGCATTCAGAATTCACCTTTCTTCACTTGGAATGTGGTAAATCAGTATTTAATACACTCATTGCTTACAGATGTCAGCTGTTCTGGGGCTTCAGTTCACTACCCAGCAGAGTCTATGTTTAATTATTTTGGATCCCCAAAATTGACTGTGGGGTCCCTCTGGTCCCCCTATCTATAGGCTGCTCACTCAAGCAGATAGACATTAGCACTTAGTTTGGGACTTTTTTTTAGTGGTGTATTGGGTTGCACAGCTTTCAATAGGAAATGGGAGCCTAAGTGGTAAGACCTTATGCTACTATTCATGTATCTTGCAACACCCAAACTCAGTAAAAATCTAAACACCTGTGTTCTGTGGACTTCTCAAATTGCCCTGAACATCTCTGTGATAGGACAGTAGAATACCCTTTGAGGCTATACCTGGCTAAATTAAATGGTAGCTCAAGCTCAACAATGAAGGCTTGGGCTTCATTTTTCAACTTTTGTGCAAAATATAATTTTTTTCCTGTAGTACCATGGTCACTATACCCATGTGGTCAAAAAATGAAAATCAATGAACCAATCTTTCATTTTTTTGCAAGTATAAAATATAAATTAGTCTAAACAGGTAAAAAGGAGAAATATATGATGTAAAGTGTTGTCTTCTTGACCACAACTATCACCTGCCTTTCTGGCTAAATGAGCTAAAAACTCTTGAGTAAAGTCTTCCTAGAAATGTGGAAGTCTATATTGATGCCCGTGGTTTTAGAATGAGGTATCCATCAAGCTTATAACAGTGTGATGCTCAGGTTTCTACAAAAATTTGACCATATAGTGTAAGGATCTGCCTAAAAATGACAAATGGATATGTGATCCCAAGGTCCGAGCATAATAATGCCCATGAAAAACAAGAAAAAAACAGAAAAGCTCCTCTGAGTGCAAGGTTTAATGTTACAGTAATATGTTATCCAACACTTACATAAAAGTAAGGGATGACAGGCTCATGAAAGGCGAGATCTCCTGGGTTGGTCTCCAACGTCTCTAGCGTGTCCTGTGTGAGCGGAATGTCCAGCTGCGGTAACCGCAATGACCCTGGAGGAAGCTGGCTGATCCTCTCGATGGCTGGAGGAGATGGAAGTATTCGGCTCTGTGAGCGAGCCAGTGAGTGTGTGACGTCACTGGGATTTGGGAGAAACACAACGCGTTTCAGAGCATGCGCGAGACTTACACGGAGCATGCACGCTTCTTTCTCAAGTGTCAAAGTATCGGGCATGCTCTGAAGCGCGTTGTGTTTCTCCCATACCCCGGTGACGTCACACGCTCACTGGAGACCAACCCGGGAGATCTCACCTTCCATGAGCCTGTAATCCCTAATGCCCTGTACACACGACCGGTTTTCCCGGTCCGACGGAATTCCGCTCAAGCTGTCTTGCATACACACGGTCACACCAAATTCCGACCGTCCAAAACGCGGTCACATACAACACGTAGGACGGGACTAGAAAATGGAAGTTCAATAGCCAGTAGCCAATAGCTTCCGTCTCGTACTTGCTTCAGAGCATGCGTCGTTTTTGGTGCGTCGGAACAGCATACAGACGAGCGGTTTTCCCAATAGGAATTGGTTTCGTTGGAAAAATTTAGAACATGTTCTCTTTCTAGGTCCGATGGGGCCTACACACGATCGGAATATACGATGAAAAGCTCCCGTCGGACTTTTTCTGTCTGACATTCCACTCGTGTGTACATGGCATTACTTTTATGTAATACCGGTACTTTTTATAGTACCGGTTACCGACTTCTCAGTCGGTAACCGGTACTATAGAAGGGACGGACTGCACCTAAATGAGGAGGGTGCAGATCTGCTGGGAATGAAGATGGCCAAAAAGTTAGAGGGGTTTTTAAACTAGGCGATGGGGGGGAGGGTCCAGAGACAGTGATAGCCAGCGCGGAAGATATTCCAGAGGGTAGTATTAGGGGCATTAGTGGTAGGTTAACCAAAGCACAAAAACACAAGGTGAGTAGCAAGTCCTAGTTGCAATCTTGAAACACCCAATACGAGGACAATATGCGACCGGTCTAAACTATGTGGCATGTTCACCAATGCCAGGAGCATGGCGGACAAGATGGGTGAACTAGAGATACTGTTGTACAAGGAGGATTTGGATTTTGTGGGAATTTCAGAGACCTGGTTCAACAGCTCTCATGATTGGCTGGCAAACATTCAAGGGTATACCCTATACCGCAAGGATAGAGAGGGTAAAAAAGGGGGAGGGGTATGCCTATATATCAAGAATAATGTACAAGTGAATGTGAGAGATGACATCACTGAGGGGGCTAGGGAGGAGGTGGAATCTTTATGGGTAGAGCTCCAAAGGGATGAAGCTAAGGGGAAAATAATACTGGGAGTATGCTATAGGCCCCCTAACCTGAGGGAGAAAGTGGAGACGGATCTCCTATCACAAATTGGATTAGCAGCAAGGATGGGAAGTGTTATCATAATGGGGGATTTTAATTATCCAGACATAGACTGGGCGGAGGGAACCGCGCATTCATTTAAGGCTCGCCAGTTCCTTAGTGTCTTGCAGGACAATTTTATGGGTCAGATGGTAGACGCACCAACTAGAAATAAAACATTACTAGATCTACTGATTACCAACAATACAGACCTGATAACAGATGTGGAAATACGGGGCAATTTAGGTAACAGCGATCAAAGGTCAATTAGTTTCAGTATAAATCATACAAATGGGAAACATGAAGGGAACACAAAGACACTGAATTTCAAAAGAGCCAACTTCCCTAAACTACAAACCTTGCTAAAAGGCATAAATTGGGATAAAATATTAGGAACAAAGAATACGGAGGAGAGATGGGTTTGCTTTAAGAGCATATTAAATAAGGGCATTAGCCAATGTATCCCATTGGGTAATAAATTTAAAAGAGCGAACAAACATCCTGGATGGCTTAACTCCAATGTAAAAATGCATATAAAAGCAAAGGAGAAGGCCTTCAAAAAATACAAGGTTGAGGGATCATCCTCAGCATTCAAAATTTATAAAGAATGCAATAAAAAATGTAAGGGTGCAATTAGGTTGGCTAAGATAGAACATGAAAGACACATAGCGGAGGAGAGCAAAAAAAATCCCAAGAAATTCTTTAAGTATGTAAACAGTAAAAAAGGGAGGACAGACCATATTGGCCCCATAAAGAACGAGGAAGGACATCTGGTTACAAAGGATGGGGAGATGGCAAAGGTATTGAATTTATTCTTCTCCTCAGTCTTCACGAGTGAATCGGGGGGCTTCAGTAACCAAAACTGCAGTGTTTATCCTCATGACACAACACAGGAAGCACCTACATGGTTAACAGAGGACGGAATTAAAATTAGACTTGAGAAACTTAACATTAATAAATCACCGGGACCAGATGGCTTGCATCCGAGGGTACTTAGGGAACTCAGTCAGGTGATTGCCAGACCGTTGTTCCTAATTTTTACAGACAGTCTATTGACTGGAATGGTACCAGCTGATTGGAGAAAAGCCAATGTAGCACCAATATTTAAAAAGTGCCCAAAAAACATCCCTGGGAATTACAGACCAGTTAGCCTAACATCAATAGTATGTAAACTCTTGGAGGGGATGATAAGGGACTATATACAAGATTTTAGTAATAAGAATGATATCATTAGCAGTAATCAGCATGGATTCATGAAGAATCGTTCTTGCCAAACCAATCTATTAACCATCTATGAGGAGGTGAGTTGCCATCTAGATAAAGGAAGGCCTGTAGACGTGGTGTATCTGGATTTTGCAAAAGCATTTGACACAGTTCCCCATAAACGTTTACTGTACAAAATAAGGTGCGTTGGCATGGACCATAGGGTGAGTACATGGATTGAAAACTGGCTACAAGGGCGTGTTCAGAGGGTGGTGATAAATGGGGAGTACTCAGAATGGTTAGGGGTGGGTAGTGGGGTTCCCCAGGGTTCTGTGCTGGGACCAATCCTATTTAATTTGTTCATAAACGACCTGGAGGATGGGATAAACAGTTCAATCTCTGTATTTGCAGACGATACTAAGCTAAGCAGGGCAATAACTTCTCCGCAGGATGTGAAAATCTTGCAAAAAGACCTGAACAAATTAATGGGGTGGGCGACTACATGGCAAATGAGGTTCAATGTAGAAAAATGTAAAATAATGCATTTGGGTGGCAAAAATATGAATGCAATCTATACACTGGGGGGAGAACCTCTGGGGGAATCTAGGATGGAAAAGGACCTGGGGGTCCTAGTAGATGATAAGCTCAGCAATGGCATGCAATGCCAAGCTGCTGCTAATACAGCAAACAGAATATTGGCATGCATTAAAAGGGGGATCAACTGCAGAGATAAAACGATAATTCTCCCGCTCTACAAGACTCTGGTCCGGCCGCACCTGGAGTATGCTGTCCAGTTCTGGGCACCAGTCCTCAGGAGGGACGTACTGGAAATGGAGCGAGTACAAAGAATGGCAACAAAGCTAATAAAGGGTCTGGAGGATCTTAGTTATGAGGAAAGGTTGCGAGCACTGAACTTATTCTCTCTGGAGAAGAGACGCTTGAGAGGGGATATGATTTCAATTTACAAATACTGTACTGGTGACCCCACAATAGGGATAAAACTTTTTCGCAGAAGAGAGTTTAATAAGACTCGTGGCCACTCATTACAATTAGAAGAAAAGAGGTTTAACCTTAAACTACATAGAGGGTTCTTTACTGTAAGAGCGGCAAGGATGTGGAATTCCCTTCCACAGGCGGTGGTCTCAGCGGGGAGCATTGATAGCTTCAAGAAACTATTAGATAATCACCTGAATGACCGCAATATACAGGGATATGTAATGTAATACTGACACATAATCACACACATAGGTTGGACTTGATGGACTTGTGTCTTTTTTCAACCTCAACTACTATGTAACTATGTAAGTGTTGGATAAAATATTACTGTAACATTAAACCTTGCACTCAGAGGTGCTTTTCTGTTTTTTTCTTGTGTTGTCTACCAGAGCTGGTTTCGCTCACGTGAAAAGTTCCCTCAGTGCTGGTCCTATCCCTGAGATGTCATAACATCCACTTTTAAGGAAATATCGTCTCAATCTACCTGGACATTTTTTTAAAATCCCTACTTGGACTTGTCCTATATTTACCTATTGCTCCTATTTTAGTTGTGCTTTCCCACCTGTATCCTGGGCGCTAGCATTTGTATATTTTATATTGATGCCCATGGTTTTGGAATGAGATATCCATCAAGCTCATAACAGCGTGTTGGTCAGGTGTCTACAAACATTTGGCCATATAGTGTAAGGGTCTGCTTTAAAATAATGTATTGATTGATACAGTAATCCCAAGGTTCAAGCAAAGGGTTTATGTAAAGAGAAGTGCTGAATGTTTCTCATTAAGCAGCTTAAATAAATGTGTTCTGTGCAAAAATTCACAGGACCTTATATTCTTCTTCTACATATTTCTCATTAAATGCTGACATTACTTTCTAAAGGTGTGTGAGGTTTTTTAAACTGAAAAGTCAAATTATCACCTCCTCTAAATCTCTGACTCTGCCTAATTAGCGTACCTTTGCCCAGGGAAGTTCTTCCTTTAGCTGCTAAGAGAATTCTGAGAATTCTGCAGAGTGTAAGCTTATCACATTGCCTATACAGCATTCCAAGAAAAGGGGGGGGGGGGGGGGCAGGGGGGGGTTTGACAAAAGATGTCTTTACAAGCTTATTAGTGATATGTTCCTTTTGTGAAGTGCCAATGCTGGTAAACATGGTACACTTCCCAATGGCACATATGCCTTTTAGTACTGGAAAAAGCATTAGATCACTGATACAAAATAATGAGCAATACCATTTATAGGAAAATAACTTGAGAGTCCATTGTGAATGACTCTTGACAGTTTACGAAGATAAGGTTTAGAGCTCTTAATTACAAAGTCCAAGAGATTTCTGAGTATTGTTTATACCCGTTCAACTTCAGGACATTGCAGCGTTCCCTCAGTTGTTATGGTTTTTTCCTGTGAAGTAACTGTTTGTCTATTTTGCTATATTGACCTATAAAACTTGCATCATTCAAAAAGAAACTTAAGTAAGCAATTTAAGATGTCAATTTTTTTATTTTTTTATTAACATTTTTTAACAAACTGTTGATTACAATAATGCAATGTGATTGTCCACTTATCAGATTTACTACTAAAAGTCTGTTCTTCTGACTCGGAGCCAGGAATTAATTAGTGCTGCCCTTTCCTCTTTGCCCCTACTCCTGTATTGAAAAAAAGGTAGGGAATAGATACACAAAGTACATTTTTCTAACTCCTCTCACCATCTCCTGTAATTGGAGCATGCCAAGAAAGATGGTGTTCTCCACAGCCCACACATAGTGCTGACAAGTCGGCAAAGGAGATATTTTCTTTTAATATTCATCCCATTAGGGGAGTCAATATATTTGCTTGCACCTTGGTGAAATAAGACCTCTTTACTGATATTTACGTCACTCCGACTGGGACTCCGGAAAATAATGGTTAGCCAATTTCAACTGATATTGTCAGCTTGCCATAGAATGATTCAGTTTAACAGTGATGGTTATGGCATCTAAACGTTACAAATTTAAAGTGACTTTGTCACTTGTAGGTGTCTGCACGTATTTGAGGAAGCTTTTATTGCATCTCTACATCTTAAAGCTGTGCCATTCTGACCAAACAAAACTCTGGATTTTCCTGGTAGTGACGGAGCTTGTCTTGTCCCTTCCCGCCTCCTAAACATTCTTACTGGCCAGTGGGGCAACCCATCTTAGCCATGAGAAATATGTGTAATGCCCCGTACACACGGTCGGATTTTCCGATGGACAATGTCCGATCGGAGCGTGTTGTCGGAAATTCCGACCGTGTGTGGGCGCCATCGGACATTTTCCATCAGATTTTCCGACACACAAAGTTGGACAGCAGGAGATAAAATTTTCCGACAACAAAATCCGATCGCGTCAATTCTGACCGTGTGTGGCCTGTTCCGACGCACAAAGTGCCACGCATGCTCAGAAGAAATTCCGACACGGGACATCTCGTTCTGGTAAACTTAGCGTTCGCAATGGATACAGCACTTTCATCACGCTGCAATGTTAAAAATGGTTTAATACAGCGCACTCTCTTCTTCTTTATAATGTGACAAGAATTAAGTAGTTTTGCTGCTCATATTCACACACACTTCTCACAAACTTCTTTCGTTACTATTTATCGGGATTCCCTCAATATATTTTGATTTCTCACATCTGACAACATATTTTTGTATATTTTTTTTTTTTTTTGCCTTTAATGTAGAATCTTTTTTTGTGTTTCTCTTTTTTTTTTTTTTTTTTTGGTGATTTTGATTTGTACTCCCGAAAATGTTTGTGTGTTTTTTGTGACAAGTTCCCACAACACCATTGATATGTTGTTCTATTTAATCTGTAGGAGATTGTTTGGTGTTGTTGTCCCTTGTTAATTTCACATTTTATGTTAGAAATGTACCTGAATCGTCACCAACAAACTGTCCTTTTTGGATGAAAACACACACAAAATTTTATTAAGGGGTCACAAATATAAAAAAACAAAGAGGGAGGCAACGCTGGAGAAACTGCAGAAGTGGGCGAAGCCTTGGACCCCCAGGGCAGACATCAATTATTTAAAAGCAAAATTGGTGGCCTGAGGAGTCCTTATCTAAGGGAGGGCAGTCTGGTCCAGAAGTCCCAGAGATCATGAACAGCAGCAGATGACATCTGTGTCCCCAGGCTGTGGTCATACGAGAGACTGCATCTTCTGTCAGACCTGACTGAACCCAGGGCAATCACTCTTTGGTCTTCTTTCCACGCCTCCTTCCACGCGGTGGCTGTGGTGGTGGAGTTGTGGCAGCAGGAGGAGGAGGAGGATCGTCGATCTCAATGACATCCATCTTGGGTGTCAGTTCCCCACTCTCCCCCTTACGTAGGACTTTATAAATCAGGTCCTCAGAGAGCTTGCGTTGGCCCTCCTGCATGCCCTGCAATTTGGTGGCAGCCATGCAGGCAAAGGACTCTGCAGGACTGGGGAAGGCTCTGAGGGACGCAGAAGCCTCCTGGATCAGCCTGTATGCTGAATCCTGCACAGGACTGGGAGTGGCCTTCCTGGCCCTTTTGTATGGCAGGTGGAGGGGAGGAACCTGAGACTCAGTCAGGCTGCGACTTGTCCCAGGCTTCTCTTGGCTGACACTTAGCCCCACCTCCTCCTGGCTGCCACTAATCCCCGCCTCCTCCTGGCTGCCACTAATCCCCGCCTCCTCCTGACTGCCACATTCCACAGCCTCCTCCTGGCTGAGGTCTTCCTGTGTATGAAAAAGGGACATAGTTTTAGTATTTTTTACATCAATCACACACAATTTTCACCTCCTGACTGCTGCAAATTGAATGTTAACAAATATAACAGACTATCATTCTGAGCCCAGCATTTTGCATTCTTGTCCCAATTTTGGGTGCCCACTACTGTCTATTGATATGTAAAACACTTTTTTTAATCAGCAATTAATGATCAATAATAACATCTAGTAAACATCATTTATTTATTGCCCAGAAATCTGTAGAAGAATGCTATACCTGACTCCAGCTGGGCTCCTCCACTTCTTCCTGGCTGGAAGGCCCAGGTTGGACATCAGAAGCCTCAGCTGGTATGGAAGGAAGTGTGAAAGGAAGAGTAGAGAGGGATTCCCTGACTTCAGTGTGGTCTGACAGAAATCGCAGTCTCTCATAGTACCACAGCCTGGGGACATAAACATCATCTGCTGCAGCTCCGGACCTCTGGGAATCCGTGACCTTCTTGCGCTCCCTAAGATACGTGCTCCTCAGGCCACCAATTTTAGCTTTTAAATAGGGGATGGTTGCTGTGGGGACCACCGGCTTCACCAACTCCAGCAGTTTCTCCAGCGCTGCCTGCCTCTTCTGTTTGTGGTTATAATGGGGGTGTCTCACTTGCCACAGACAGGGCAGCTCCCTGTACTTGTCAATAAACAGGGGGAGGAAATTGTGGTCGTTGAACCCATCCATTTTCTCTGCAAGACACAACACAAGACAAACCCTAATGTCAGGCCAAACTCCCCTAATCTTGTTACAATATAGGCTTCCATTTCGAAGCAGTATAGGCTAAATATACACAATAATTCTGCGCTACCAGAAAAAACGAGTGAGCAGCTAACACAACCAGCAAGTGTAAACAATATAAAAAACGAAATAAGTGTAGCGCTTTGGACAAAAGTCAGATACAAAGTCTATGAATCGACAGTTCAAAATGCATATATCAAGGGGAAAAACATCCGTGTGGGAGAAAAAAAACCCTTTTCTTAAAGTTCTCTGGAGCAGATCACATCAAGGGTGTAAACCATTAGGAGAAGGAGCCCACACACCACCACTGAAAGTGAAAAGGCTTACTGGACTGGATGGACTCAACAAGGCGTACGCCAGGTGGAGTCAGATAGGCTTGGGTGGTGCTGGACTGTGGATGGTCCAAAGGGGCAATGTTGGTGGAGTGGCTACCACAAAGCTGTTTTCCCTGGATGGTACCGAACCAGAAGAGGTGAGATGAAACACACGTGGATCGTATCCCTCGAAGCGACGTTGGAACCAGAGATGGCAACAGCAAGTGAAGGGAAAGAAGGAATAGCCAAATAGTGTAAATCCGTATAGAAGGGAATTTATTAAAAAAGTATACACTCACATGTACAAGTATCTAAAAACAGCGCTGTATGGAAGTGGCGACAGTGGGGTCCTAACCGATGCGTTTCGTCTGCATAGACGTCATCTGGGGGGTTACCCCCACTGTAGCCACCAAGATATATATAGAGAATATCATAATTGATGAGAAAACAGCTCCACGGTAATTAAGAACGTGACTTCCGGTATGGGGGAAAATGGCCGACCGGCGTGCGTTCCACGCCTCATAATAGTGAAAACCGGAAGTGGAAGAAGTAAAAGCCCCTGTGATTAACATAAAGATAACCGAATAAATAATGACAATCGCAGGAGGATGCGAGGCGGGGATGAGTGAATATAGGAAGTGACAAGAAGTAATGTTGGGCGTGTATGTGGCGTGGCAATATGCGCGTGCATTGAATCAGAAAAGTGTGTACAGCGCAGGTGCGTGGAGCGCGTACGTCAAGGGGCAGTGAAGGGGCGGACCAACGGCAATGAGAATGACGGGGATCCGAGGCCGGACAAAGCGGCGTGTGTGTGCGTGCGTACGTGCATGCAAAGCAGGAACCTCCCAGAGAGGCAGGCCAATGTAAATGCCGGGGAAGCAAAAGTATGCCGGGTGGGCAGATGTAGTAACGAGCCAAAACAACGGCAATACGTTCAAGTAAGAAAAACAAAAAACAAAACATTCAAAAAAACAAAAAGCAAAATATCAAGCATGTAATGGCCTGGTGACACAAAGATATAATGGCCTGGTGACACAAAAGTGTATAAAGTGTCCCCAAATGGGAGATATATAAAAATCGGGACAAATACATGAGTGAAGTGCAATGATGCAGAGTATACCAATTATAGGTATAGAGATAAGGTAACCAGTTTCATCTCACCTCTTCTGGTTCGGTACCATCCAGGGAAAACAGCTTTGTGGTAGCCACTCCACCAACATTGCCCCTTTGGACCATCCACAGTCCAGCACCACCCAAGCCTATCTGACTCCACCTGGCGTACGCCTTGTTGAGTCCATCCAGTCCGGTAAGCCTTTTCACTTTCAGTGGTGGTGTGTGGGCTCCTTCTCCTAATGGTTTACACCCTTGATGTGATCTGCTCCAGAGAACTTTAAGAAAAGGGTTTTTTTCTCCCACACGGATGTTTTTCCCCTTGATATATGCATTTTGAACTGTCGATTCATAGACTTTGTATCTGACTTTTGTCCAAAGCGCTACACTTATTTAGTTTTTTTATATCAAAGCAGTATAGGCGCAAGTTTAGATCCTACCTTCGTTAGCACGATCGGCGTCTCCGATGCTCCTTCCTCCGCTCACAGATTGTACGTAAGACGCGCGCGTGTTACGATTTCTACACACTGCGCATGCGTATAACTCCACCCGCCCCTGACGTTCTTTCTAGTCTATTCCCCGCCCCTTTTCGTTCGGTGCAGTGTGGGAAGAGCACATGGCGGATAGACAGCAGGATCGTGCTAATTGTAGCAACGAGGAGGAGGAGGAGGAAAGGCCGGATCCGGACACGTCCCGATCCAGAAGGAGATTGAAGGACTCAAATATGTCCTTTGGGGAGATGTTGGAGATGGTGGACATCCTGAAGAAGGCCTACTATGATGGAAAGTATGGGCCTTACCCCAACCCCAATGTCCGAAAGGCCAAGATCATGGCGAAAGTGGTCAGGAGTCTGCACCAGAAATTCGGGGTACGACAATCGAAAGATCAGCTCAGGAAGCGGTGGTCGGACCTGAAATTACGAGAACATGAGCAGTACAGAAAGATCCGGAGAGTGCTGCAAAAAAGTAAGTAGTTGTGCTGTGTTCCTATTGTTCTTGTGTTTATTACGTTCGTGCTGCTCCATGTGCTTTTAGGAACTGTTGTACAGTTTAAAATGGCAACTTTCATGTTCATGGGCACATTATTGGTTCGGATCACACATTTTTATTTCGGACTATAAAATACCATTGTTTAGCCCATATGCATTCGGCCACCATTTTGACGCCCTATACTTGGCTGCAAAGAATTGGGTTGTGTAGATGGGTTTGTTACTAGAATGAAATGCAAACTAGATTCTGTGTAAGGAGAGGACACTGAGCAGCTGTTTACACATCTGGACACTGGAGCACTAGTGTGGGACACAAGAACACCATTTTTATTACGGGGGGCACACAGGTGCTCCAGTGTATACTATAGGGGGGGCTACATCTGTGAGGCTTGTACTAAACAGGTAAAGTATTGCAGCTTGACAAAGGACACTAAAAAATATACATCTTGGAACTCTGCTAAAATAGATCATTTTACCCCACTTCCAAGTAATGTTTCATCTTTATAGTTCTGACATTAAATATCTGTGTGCTAATTATACCATTTTTGTTTTACATAGGGGAGAAAAGACTCGGAGGACACCCCTCATCCGAGGAGACCAGAGCCCCCCCCCCCTCTGGAAGAAGGGGAAATCCCCCCAACACAAAATGAGCAGGAGGATGAAGACGTGGTGGAACTAGTCACCACAACAGGTGAGTGTCTGCAACCACAGGCTCCGATAAGAGATGGATGGCGGCATTTTTTGGTAAACCTAATTTATTTTGGGGTTCCTCTCTTTTTAGGTGATCGGGAGGTTGTGGATGAAGATCCTTTCACATCCGAAAGTGCCCAGATCCTGATCGGGGAGATCATGGGGTGTAATTTACAATTGGAAAACATCAAGCAAAACATCAATGATGTTATTCCAAAATATAAAAACATCATTGATGTTTTGGGGCGAGTTTAAAACCCCTCCAAATCACTTTCTTCTTTTGTGTGCTACAATGTGCGAAATGTTTTTGTGATTTTTCCCAAAGCCAAATTTGGAGGATGCACACAGTGTGTCAACATGTGCTATCTGCCATCACGGGAGATCAATGGACGCGTTTTGGGGGTGCAACCCTTTCCTCAATAATAAAGTAGCGGTGAGGAAGGGCTTTCTCCCCCAAAACACATCCCTTTATCCCCCCTGATGGCAGATAGCACATGTTGACATTGTGAAATTTGTGTGCATCTTCCAAATTTGGCTTTTCCAGGGGTGATTTCACCCCATCTGAACGCTATATCAAACACAGTTCCTAAATACTCATGTCTGATATTGCCTTCAAGTTCTACCAAATGTGAAATTTGTAAGATCAAGATTTGTGTCTTTCTTGTGGGTTTTACACAGGCCTGTTTTCTATAAAATGCACATTTTGATTTTGGATAATGACACCACAAAAATTGATATACAACAAACATGTTGGTTTGTCAGAAAAACCTTTGGTAAATGCACATGTGATTGTGCAGGTATTAAAAAGATTGTTCATCAAGAATGTGTGGATTATTGTCTCAACGATACAACACTTTTGGGGTGATGTAATTGTTGTTTTATGAGAAAATGGGGGTAATTTCCTAAGAGCAAATCCACTTTGCACTACAAGTGCTGTTTCAGTGCAGTTGCAAGTGCACTTGTAGTGAAAAGTGTCTTTGCATTTAGTAAATAACAGCCAACAGTGCTTTGTATAAGGTTACACAATCACAACATTTTCTGGACTCCACACATTTCTGTCAGGGTCAGCTCAAACAAACACAAGCAGTAAATGTCCACAAAGAAGAGCCTGGGGGGAGATGCCTGTCGAGAACTTGAGGTCCTGCAGACTTCTCCCTGTGGCCAAATACCGCAGGGTAGCGACCAACCTCTGCTCCGGAGTGATGGCTTGCCTCATGCAGGTATCCTGCCTGCTGATATAGGGGGTCAGCGAAGCCAACAAACGGTGAAACACGGGGTCCGTCATCCTGAGAAAGTTCCTGAAATCATGAGGATTATTCTCACGGATCTCACGGAGCAAAGGCATATGAGAGAACTGGTCACCGCTGGAGCAACCAATTCTTGGTCCATGAACTCCTCCCCACCCTGTTCATGGACTGGACTTGTGTCAAGGTCAGGACCCCAATACCAAGCCCCCGCACAGCACGAACTGTACGAGGAGTACGCATACGAAACATGGCTAGAAAACGGTCGGCTGCTCAGAACGAAGTAACAGAACGCACTGAAGAACAGCAAGGCCTGTGAAGAGCGACCTGAAAACCAGTAACGAACGAACAAGAATACAATGACTAAGTCACGCGGAACTTGCTTGCACGCACTGAAGAGCAGATACAAACCCACAAGCACAAACTGAACGGCAGAAAACGATCTGAAAGCCACGAGTCTGAAAAAGCGCGAATCGTCTCTCACCAAACTTTTACTAACACGAGATTAGCAAAAGGAGCCCAAAGGGTGCCGCGCTTGGTTCTGAACCGGCCTTTTCTAGTCTCGTCATACGTGGTGTACGTGACCGCGTGGTTGTCGATCGGAAATTCCGACAACTTTGTGCGACCGTGTGTAGGCAAAACAAGTTTGAGCCAACATCCGTCGGAAAAAATCCTAGGATTTTGTTGTCAGAATGTCCGAACAAAGTCCGACCGTGTGTACGGGGCATCAGTGTGGGTGGGTGTGGCAGTAATATCACACACTCAGCCCAGATGCAAATAATGGAATTTATATTGAAGTCAACAGCATGTAGCGGAGCAGATCTCAGCCAAGCTGACTGCGTCTGTATTGAGGGGTGGAATGTGGCCTGGCTGGTCCGGGCCCAAGTGGGAAGGTTTCCAAGAAGAGTGGCGGGTTCCTAAGCTTTCCCTACTAGTCTGGAACCTTTTCCTACCACTATTACTATCTCTGACAGATGGGTGGCCTGTTCCTACACTACCCACATGCTAAATGAGCACCAAATCCAGAAGCCAGGGTCTTAAGTAGACTCTATAAAAGAACAAAAAGGGGCGCCTCTAAGTGCAATATGTTTTAAAAGGATAGTTTAATGATAATATAATCAGCCAAGTGGCTACTCACATGACAGTTGTGAGAAACAAGCATGGGTTAATCTCAATATGATGTGTGCAGTCACTCTGTTGTCCAGGGATGCATCCTGAGTGTGGTCCCAGTGTGCTGAGATGATCCTGGATGGAATGAGGGGATCCAGAGAGTGTTGCCAGCTGAGCTGGGTTATGCTGAGCAGGGGCAAGTGTGTCTTGCGGGCTGTGATGGACCCTGCCGGTCTGTGTATAACTTGGTGGCGGCATGCATGGCAGCCTGGAACGCCCTCATTGCAGTCTGGAACCGGAAGTGACATCGGGGCGTGTCAGATGACGCGTTTCAAAGCTTCCACTCAGATCTAATTGGTCGTAGGGGCTGTCAGTCTTATATAGGCTCCCGGGACAGAGCACAGCAAAAATGTAATGCTAAAGGCTATTGGATGAGAGTCACTAGGTAACCAGCAGACACTAGATTACTGTCAGCCGAGTTATACACAGACCAGCAGGGTCCATTGCAGACCACAGGACACGCTCGCCCCTGCTCAACATAACCCAGCTCAGCTGACAACACTCTCTGGATCCCCTCATTCCATCCAGGATCATCTCAGCACACTGGGACCACACTCAAGATGCATCCCTGTACAACAGAGTGACTGCACACCCCATACTGAGATTAACCCATACTTGTTTCTCACAACTGTCATGTGAGTAGCCACTTGGCTGATTATATTATCATTCAACTATCCTTTTAAAACATATTGCACTTAGAGGCGCCCCTTTTTGTTCTTTTATCTTGTCTTCCAGAGTCTGCTTCACTCCTAAGGGAGCTGCCATCTGTGCTATTGTTTCATTGTTTTATGGACATTTTGCTTTGTTTTATACCGGGACTTTGTTCTTATTAAGCTGATTTACTTTATTATAGATTACATTATATCTTGCAGATAGCCCTTTGTTTTCCTCTATGTAATGCTATTAGCCCCATAACGCAGTGCTTGTACCCGTCTTTGCGCCATTCCTTTCTTTTTATTTTCTTAAGTAGACTCTGCCTGACCCAAGATGGCCACCAGGGTCACATGGGCTGTCAGCATCCAACCAAATCTCTGCCCCAGTGACCTAGGAAACCATAGAGGAACCAAGTTCCTCCTGACTTCCTCTCCCTCTGCACTGCTGCAGTGGTTGAGCGCCACCTGCAGTGGAGAAAACAGACTGTGCCTGCCTAAATAGGTAAACACCGTCATTATTGTTTGAAGAATGTTGCTTGTTTCAAGTAGCATTTAAGCATAGAAGAGAAATTGAAGGCTGCTAGGGGTTGTACATGTAGGCATGTCTAGACTCATGCACTTTATACCTCCTAGCAGACTCTGATGCTTAAAATTCTAAACTCATTTAAACATGAAAAAAGCACAAACCATGTTATACAGCTGCCATGTGCTTTTTTGGTTTGGATAAAGTAGAGGAGGGTTAGAACCTATGTTGGGTTTCTATTGCTGCCTGTGTCCCCTTTGGGGGATTTTCACTCACTTCAGCAATGTGAATGTGAAGTTAGATTTTAGTAGACCAAGGGGAGGTCAGAATCCCTGTCGGATTTCTATTGCAACCTGTGCTTTCCTCTGGTTTCAAAGGGATAAAATGTCAACAGAAATCATCCTAGAGCCAAAACTAAAAGAAAAACCTGGCAAAAGATCTAATGCTTCATGACTTTAATGAAAATGAAAACATTCTGGCAGGAAATTGGCTTCAATTCACTTGATAATGGGTAACAACTACAACGATTTTTACAATACTTAAAGTACACCTGGGCTGTCCCCATGTAGACCAAAGCAATTGATTTGTTTCAATGACCCCCTTAGACCGAAGCATACGTTCACTATTATTTTGCCTTCCCTGCTACTCCAATCAGTCACTGTGAGTGAAGAAAACAGCTGGTACTTTTGGGTACGAACGAGCAGGTAACTTTCTCCTCATAATGTTGTTTGGTGATTGGCCCAATGCTTTCACAGCAGGGTGGCGGTGGCAGTGGGGAGGGGTGGGGGCGGGGGGTAATGTTATGACTGGAGCAACTCAGAGCTCACACAGTGATGTCTTTATTTGCTCCAATGGCTGAATGGTGGGGCAATAAAATGAAGACAAGGTAAGTAAGTGCAGCTGGGTATTAAAGCAAGCCTGAAGCTTTGCCCTTCTAGACAAACCACAGGTCTACTTACCCAAATATATTCAGGGGCTTTTGCTACATCTTGACAATTACAAGGACAATGGGTGTCATCAGAAGTAAGAAGGCAGTCTCAGGCTGATTTTCCTAAAGTTTACACTTCTAGGAATACACAGAACGGAATAGTAAAATCTATGCCTGAAATGCATAGGGTGGCACTGACCCAATGTCCCAGACACTTAAGTTACTTTTTTTTAGCAACTTAACTCCAGGAGGTAGTGGACTATTACAACTTTATGCATTGGCCATGACAACCCAATCTCTTTTAAACCACCAGGCAGGCCTGTCTTTAACGCAGGGCAAAAGGGGCCCTTGGCCCTGTCATTGTCGGGGGGCCCACCAAAGCAGCTGCCCCTTGAGTCCACGCTGGGGTCCCATGATAACACCGCCGAGCGCAGAAATACAGTACATCGCTGTATTCCCTAGCCAGCCCATGCCCCATGCAGCCTGTATGCTCGGAGCTGAGATCAGAGTAGGAGCTCTGAGAGCCCCGCAACCAGACCACTTCGAGCCCCGCCCCCAGACCTTTGCGAATCCTGCCCCCAGACCTTTGCGAGCCCTGCCTCTGGACCCCTGAGGGCCCTGCACCTTGACGTCTGAGGGCCCCGCACCTGGACCCCTGAAGGCCCCCCACCTGGACCCCTAAAGGCCCTGCACCTGGACCCCTGAAGGCCCCGCACCTGGACCCCTGAAGGCCCAGCACCTGGAACCATGTAGGCCCCACACCTGGACCCCTGAAGGCCCCACACCTGGACCTCTGAGAGCACCATCTCTAAATCAATGAGAGCGGGTAGTGAGCCTGGCTGGCTAGGTAGGTCCTTCTCCCTATAGACTGCTTTTTGACTGTTATCCTAGCCCTGACCTGTTTATGAACAGTATAGCTGTATACTGCTGATAGGTAAAATTTTAAAATGGTTACTAGTTGATCACCTCCTGTACTCTGATCTCTGGTTATCTCCTGTATTAGATTTGCAGTCTCTGGTTATTTCTTGTATTCGATTTGCAGTCTCTGGTTATTCCCTGCACTAGATCCGCAGTCTCTGGTTATCTCCTGCACTAGATCCGCATTCCCTGGTTATCTCCTGCACTAGATCCACAGTCTCTGGTAATTTCCTGCACTAGATTTGCAGTCTCTGGTTAACTCCTGTATTAGATTTGCAGTCTCTGGTCATCTCCTGTACTAGATTTACAGACTCTGGTTATCTCCTGCACTAGATTTGCAGTCTCTGGTCATCTCCTGCAATAGATCCGCATTCTCTTGTTATCTCCTGCACTAGATCTGCAGTCTCTGGTTATCTCCTGTACTAGATTTGTAGTCTCTGGTTATCTCCTGTATTAGATTGACAGTCTCTAGTTGTCTCCTGTACTAGATCCGCAGTCTCTGGTTATCTCCTGTATTAGATTTGCAGTCTCTGGTTATCTCCTGTACTAGATTTGCAGTCTCTGGTTATCTCCTGTATTAGATTTACAGTCTCTGGTTATCTCCTGTACTAGATTTGCAGTCTCTGGTTATCTCCTGTACTGGATTTCAAGTCTCTGGTCATCTCCTGTACCATATTTGCAGTCCCTGGCTATCTCCTGTACTAGATTTGCAGTCTCTGGCTATCTCCTGTACTAGATCCGCAGTCTCTGGTTATCTACTGCACTAGATCCGCATTTCCTGGTTATCTCCTGCACTAGATCCGCAGTCTCTGGTTATCTCCTGCACTAGATTTGCAGTTTCTGGTTAACTCCTGTATTACATTTGCAGTCGCTGGTTATCTCATGTATTAGATTTGCAGTCTCTGGTTATCTCCTGTACTAGATTTTCAGTCTCTGGTTATCTCCTGTATAAGATTTGCAGTCTCTGGTTATCTCCTGTACTAGATCCGCAGTCTCTGGTTATCTCCTGTACTGGATTTCAAGTCTCTGGTTATCTCCTGTACTAGATTTGCAGTCTCTGTCTAATTCCTGTACTAGATTTGCAGTCTCTGGCTATCTCCTGTACTAAATTTGCAGTCTCTGGTTATCTCCTGTACTAAATTTGCAGTCTCTGGCTATCTCCTGTATTAGATTTGCAGTCTCTGGTTATCTCCTGTACTAGATTTGTAGTCTCTGGTTATCTCCTGTATTAGATTGACAGTCTCTAGTTGTCTCCTGTACTAGATCCGCAGTCTCTGGTTATCTCCTGTATTAGATTTGCAGTCTCTGGTTATCTCCTGTACTAGATTTGCAGTCTCTGGTTATCTCCTGTATTAGATTTACAGTCTCTGGTTATCTCCTGTACTAGATTTGCAGTCTCTGGTTATCTCCTGTACTGGATTTCAAGTCTCTGGTCATCTCCTGTACCATATTTGCAGTCCCTGGCTATCTCCTGTACTAGATTTGCAGTCTCTGGCTATCTCCTGTACTAGATCCGCAGTCTCTGGTTATCTACTGCACTAGATCCGCATTCCCTGGTTATCTCCTGCACTAGATCCGCAGTCTCTGGTTATCTCCTGCACTAGATTTGCAGTTTCTGGTTAACTCCTGTATTACATTTGCAGTCGCTGGTTATCTCATGTATTAGATTTGCAGTCTCTGGTTATCTCCTGTACTAGATTTTCAGTCTCTGGTTATCTCCTGTATAAGATTTGCAGTCTCTGGTTATCTCCTGTACTAGATCCGCAGTCTCTGGTTATCTCCTGTACTAGATCCGCAGTCTCTGGTTATCTCCTGTACTAGATTTGCAGTCTCTGTCTAATTCCTGTACTAGATTTGCAGTCTCTGGCTATCTCCTGTACTAAATTTGCAGTCTCTGGTTATCTCCTGTACTAAATTTGCAGTCTCTGGCTATCTCCTGTACTAGATCTGCAGTCTCTGGTTATCTCCTGTACTAAATTTGCAGTCTCTGGTTATCTCCTGTACTAAATTTGCAGTCTCTGGTTATCTCCTGTACTAAATTTGCAGTCTCTGGTTATCTCCTGTAGTATGTCTCTCAGTGAGCAGTAATGATGTGCAGTAACCTCTAGCAATGAATGCAGAAGCAGAAATTATGTGTTGTAACCTTTAACAACCAATCAATGATCGGTAATAATATGCTGTATCCTCTGGCAACCAATTGCAATTGCTGCCTGATCTGCTGCAGTAAACTGATTTTGAGTCTTAGTGCTATTTGTTATATGTCTAAGAGCGGTTGGGGGGCCCAAGAAAATGTTTGCCCAGGGCCCAATCAATATTAAAGACGGCCTGCCACCAGGACGCATTTCACACTGCTGATCTTAGAGGTCTTTAGTAAGAAGATGTCAGATGTCAAACACTTCCCTGAAATGGTTCTGTGTACAACATATAGTCCAGTAGAAGGTACTTTCAAACTCACCTGCCTGCTTGGCGCTTTAAAATCATCCCACTTAATCCCTTCTTCAATGGCAGTTCCAAACAGTTTGGGGGTGATTTAATCAAACTGGAGAGTGCAAAATCTGGTGCAGCTGTGCATGGTAGCCAATCAGCTTCTAACTTCAGCTTGTTTAATTGAGCTTTGACAAAAAACAAAACAAAACAAGGAAGCTGATTGGTTTCTGTGCAGAGCCGCACCAGATTTTGCACTCTCCAGTTTTAGTAAATGAACCCCTTTAAGTCTGGGGCCTTGGGAAAAGTAATGTTGCACACTCTAATCATTCTTTACACTCCAGTGTTGGTCATGTGTCTCATGGCCAACCTGCATAGAGGTATCTAGCTTTACTTGCCTCTAACTAATGCCTAAAAAAAATTAATTCCAACCTTTCATATGCTCCTTTCATTAACGACTCAGCCAGTCTGCACAGAATGACCAATGCCTAATCTTGCACCCAGTCCACAGGCACATCATTTTGGGTTTTGACACCTTGCCTGTTTTCCACACCATATGGAACCATCACACCCAATGTCATAAACAACAACACAGCAATGCTTAGAACATCCACTTGTGACCAAATCCCACATCTGAAAAAATGGGTACCAATTGCTGACAGATTCTTGCATAATTGAAAAGCGGATGCAGACTCCAGTTCTTCTTCCAGACTTCATTAATGAAAAGATTGTTCAGCAATCAGATCATTCCACTGCATTGATATCTATATCCAACTGAAGAATTCAAATTGGTATCATTAATATATGAAGATAAAGAACAGACTACACAGCACATAGAAATCTTTGCACATGAGGACATACTATAACAACTAAAAAATATAAAGCTGAAAGGACATTCCAAATCCATCCTGGTTATTATCATGCCTATCTCATTTGTTACCTGTGTGACAGACACTCTCTTGGGTCATGGCACTTTGCTGTGCTGCTGTTTTGCAGTTTTCAAACACGTGCTCAACCAGTGAATTTGGAACAGAATGTTTTATAGTCATTTGTATGACACATTTAATTCAAGCTGTGAGCACCTAATAAAGTTCAGGATTGTTTACATAGCTGGCTATGATGCATTACAGTAATAACTGTAATAATAAATGTAAGTAATAAAGTCAGTAGAACCATTAGAAATCCCAGATCATCTGGATTGCTACGCCCTTTAGTGATTATCAATTACCTGTCTTTAGGCAGTGCTAAGTCAGAGTTATTTTTGCCATCAAGAAATTATATCATCCCAACATACAGTACATTTACTTAACTGCAAGCTTTCTCTAACAATAAACATCTTTAACTTGCCCTCTTTTGGTATGTTAAATATACTAAAGTTTGGTTATTTCTTTTTGATAAGAGCAAAAACCCCTCCAAATGTAAATAGAAAAAAAATGGTGTATATTGCGCTGACACGCAAAAGTATGTCCAGCAGCCAGCACAACACTAGAACAAGTGTAAACAAAGATAATGTGAAAATAAAAATCTGTGCAACGCTTAAAAATGTGAACTGATACAAATTCATGTGTATAGAATCCAATGTATAGTGTGAAATGATCATGATAATGAAAATAAATAAATAAAACAGTGGAAAGTGATGTAAAGATCACACTAAAAATATAAGTCCATAAGCTATAGAGGTTAATAAACCATGAATAGAACAGTCCGTGAATAGACAGTGAAAAAAAGACTCTGTAGCGGGAAACGGTATTCCACGTGCCGTCAGTGTTGAAATGGAAGCACCACAATGAAACCACCACCGGTTGTGTGAAGGCTTACCGGAGTGTAGGGACTCAAATGGGCGTATGCTCAATGAGTCAGCAGGGCTTGTGATGTAAACACCAGTGTATGGGACCTCTACATCTGTACTCCAGATTAGGGTTGAACATGGTCTATTTATTCAGGGGATAACTCCGAGAAGCAGTCCTCAGAAGCGGCCAACATATCAGACCAAGTCCTCTCATGTATTCAAAATGATATAACCAAAAAAAGAAAATACTCCCCATAGTGTGAATCCGTTAAAACATAGAAAAATTATTAAAATTGGGAACACTCACATTTGGTAAGTAGATCAATCGCTTGAAATATATAGTTTAGGTGACGCAATGACAAAGACGAGCCCTACTGATGTCATTGCGTCACCTAAACTATATATTTCAAGGGCTTGAACTTCTCCGAGTTATCCCCTGAATAAATGGACCATCTTCAATCCTGGACAACTGGTCGCAGTCAGGAGGGCTGGTGATTGAGGCACAGTCAGGAGGACTGGGGAGGCATGGACTGGGAGCTTGCAGTCTGAGATGGGTACAGAACCAGAAGTGTGGACTGTGGTGGAAGGGGCAGCTGAGAGTGGCAGCTGCAGCCAGGAGGGCTGGCAGGGCCTGAAGAGGGCTAACTGGGATCAGTAGCCGCAGATAGGACAGCTAGCACAAGGACTTTTGCTATTTTCTTTTCTACACTATAGGGGCCCGTGGTCCCAGCCTGCAAAAAGCATTTGCTGAGGCCTGGCCGAGCCAATGTCAAGCCTACTCATACAAATGTGCTAGCTGGTCCTGGAAACTAAGTGAGGTGGCAGAGAGTAACAGTGTGCAGCAATAGATTTGCGGGAGGAGTTAGGAGAGGGAACTTCAAGCAAGAGTGTGCAGGAGGAAGTTGAAGGATTATGTACAGGGAGTGTACATAGTTTGTCCCAAACCAATTGCTATTCTTTACTGGGCATTCCGTATTCTCCATCCCCATATACGTTATATCCCTCAATAAAATAAAAACAACAAAGTTCAGGGACTGTTTCATGACTCAGAGTGCCTGAAGTGAATGCAGGGCTGACAGACAATCCAAAATTTCAGCAGACCCTATGAGGGTACTGCTACAGCAGCATGTGAAGTTACAGAACAATGTAGCCCTTTAACCACTTGCCTACAGGGCACTTACACCCCCTTTCTGCCCAAGCCATTTTTCAGCTTTCAGCGCTGTCGCACTATGAATGACAATTGCGCGGTCATGCTACACTGTACCCAAACAAATTTTTTATCATTTTCTTCACACAAATAGAGCTTTCTATTTGTCAGTAAATTTTTGTAACTAAGTAATTTTCCGCCTTCACTGATACGCGCTGATGAGGCGGCACTGATGGGCTCTGATAGGCTGAACTGGTGGGCATTGATGATGTGGCACTTATGGGCACTGACGAGGCGGCACTTATGGGCACTGATGAGGTGGCACTGATGAGGAGGCATTAATATGCCACACCTATGGGCACTGATAGGGCACTGATATGTGGCATTGATGAGCACTGATAGGTGGCACTGATGGGCACTGTTAGGTGGCACTGATGGGCACTAATAGGTGGCACTGGTGGGCACTGATAGACGACACTGGTGGGCACTGATGGGCGGCACGGATAGGCGGTACAGATGGGCACTTATGGGCATTGATGGGTGGCACTGATGGGTGACACTGATGGGCATTGATCGACAGCAGTGATGGGCATTGATGGGCAGCACTAAAAGGTGGCACTGATTGCCAGCACTGACTGGCATCGCTAATGGGCACAGATTAATGGCATTTATAGGCAGTGGTGGGCACTGATTGCTGCCACTGGTGGGCACTGTATGCTGGCATTTGTGGGCAATGGTGGGCACTGATTTCTGACACTTTTTTTCTTTATTGTAATCAGGGCACTGATGATCAGTGCCCTGATTACATTCCTAGATGTCTCCCTGTGAGAAGATGCCGCTGATCGGCTCTCCTCGCCTCACACTCAGTGTGAGGAGAGGAGAGCCGATTACTGGCATCTCCGTGTTTACATGTGACCGGCTGTGATTGGACAAAGCCGATCACATGGTTTAAAGAGCCGTGAACATGGCTCTTTACAGAGATCGGGGTCGCGCCGTGTCCTAGCAACACAGCGCAGCCGCGACCGCCGCGCTGCATGTGCCTGTGGGCGTGAGAGAGTGGCCCTTCTGGGATGCCGTCATAGGACGGCGTCCCAGAACGAGAGCCGCACCGCCCTTAATTTGACGGTGGGCGGGCGGCAAGCAGTTAAAAGGGGGCCAAAAAAAAAAATACTGGAAAAAACAATAGGTTACACCTAAATTTCACATCAGGCCTTTATCGAGACACACTGCCTGGGTGGCCAGGAAAGAGTATGCAGCAAGCACATACTCCCCCCCCTCCCACACCATACCAGTGCCACGTCTTCAATATTGGGAGGTTACCTTAGAAATGGGATTGGTAATGTCATGCTACCCTTGCAAGGCACTTTTTCCCCATGTTGAGGATACAAGGGCCTCATCTTTACATTCTGCTTTCCCCCCAAAAGGCATGTGGGGGATTGTGGGGTCGGACCTGGTTTGTTTACAAACACCAGCCGGTTGGAGATCTGTCATTTAGCAGGGGTACTACAGTGGATCTCTGCCATTTAGAGCTGGTAGCACTGCACTACCACTGCAAAATGACAGGTCCCTGGCTGTCCTCTGCTTGTGAACAAACCAGGGGATCTGCCACTATACAGCAGTAGCACTACCACTGCAAAATGACAGGTTCCTGGCTGTCATCTGCTTGTATACAAACCAGGAGATCAGCCATTATACAGTAGTAGTACTACCACTGCTAAATGGCAGACCGCTGATGGTTTCTGTTTATAAACAAACCAGACAGGGATCTGTAATTTAGCAGTGGTAGCATTACCACCCTGCTAGTGCTGCTGCTGCTGAAAAAAAGCTAACAGTAGTTGCATCTAAATAAGGTTCCTTTCACATTGGCAATCTGATCAGGTCTGCCTGTCCATTTGCAGGTGGACCTGATTGGATGGTCCATGTATTTCTATGGACCGGCAGGTGTCAATGGCCAGTCCGATCCGGTCTGCTAAAAAAAAAAAAAAAAAAGGAAGGGGATCCGTTTCCCTCCATCTATGCAGATCGGTTTGGAGGGCAGTTGGGAGTAAACAGACAGCTGGTCCTTTAACACCCAACTGCTCATAGAGCATAGCGGGCTGTGTCCGTGTCCGCTTTGAATAATTGGAGTTGTCATCGGCCCGCTCAGGGGATTATCAGACACATCCCCCGCTAAGCAAAGCAGAATCCACCCCATGTGAAAGGGGTCTAAGCGATCTACAGTTGAATGGTGTTTGTAAACAAATTAGTCAGGGATCCTGAATTATGTTATTGACTAACTACAGTCATGATCGTTATGGCTTTGTTGCCGCCCTGAACTTTCATATAGCCTTATTTGGGGGGAAGAGGGCATTTGGTTGCTGCCTTCCCATTCCTGACCACCAAGCTGCATGTGAAGGTACAGGACAATAGAGTGAAGTTCTTTAAAAGAGACATAAAAAAGATGGGAAATAAATGGCATATGGTTCCACTTAAAATTTACACCAGGCTTATCTAGGCGGGCAGCCTGGGAAGGCAGGAAAGAGAGGATGGTGAGCTTCACCATTCTTCCCTTCCTGAACCATACCAGGCCACATGCCTTCCACATGTTGAGGGAACAAGGGCCTCATCCACAAATCCTGTGAGGGTTTTTGGGAGGGACTTATCAGATACTGGAAGCCCCTTAGATCCCCCTACACACCTTAGACAAAGTCCTTTTATAAAGAAAGGTAAACAATGTTCCCAATATAAATCGATTAACAATCTTTTCATTCAGCTATAGTATATTCATCACGACGAACTGCTGCCTGACAATGTTGCTCTACTCATGTCACAAATGACAGATCCCTGGTTGGCTTCTCTTTGTAAATAAACCAGCTTGGTATGCTGGGTGACATCATGAACCAAATATGGTCATGATTGTAGTGCTACGGTCATTAAAGGAGGAGTACAGCCAAAGCTCGTTTGGCTGTACTTCTCCTGTGGATCAAAGAAGTGCAGTACGTTCTGCACTCCTGTGCCTCATTTTCAGCAAACATCAGGCTGAAGTCTGCTGTCGTAAAAGAGCCAGTCCAGGCTTGCGCAAGATCGCGACAATGAAGACTGTGAGCTGCTGAGAGCCTGATCCAGCTGCTCCTATCCCCTCCACAGCCCAGCAATCCAGTGAGCGAGGGGTGAGGGGGGGGCAGAGCAGAGAGAGGTGACTGACAGTCACCTCTCTCTGCTCAGGGAACCCTGAGAACCGAGAGATCAGCGGTGTTTGATCGCTCGGTTTTCAGTGTTAGAGGTGCCAGGGGACAGATGCAACATCGGACCAATGCTGCATCCACCTAGGTACGTATGATTATTAAATAAAAAGAAGACCTACACTTCTATTTTAAATCAAAGGTCCCTGACCAGTTTGTTTACAAACAGTGAGTAGAAATAAGGGCAAGCAACCTGGCCCATATGGACCAGTTTATTCAGCAGTTTGCCTAACTGCAAACAGGCTGGGCTCATTGTTTCCATAAAATATTTTTTTTTGTAAAGTAAAGCTCCAATCAATTTTTTGATAGAGTAGAGTTAGAAACTCTGCCAGTGTAACTGTTTAAACGATTTCTCCAAATGCACACAACAGGAAATGAGAAGAAATCTCCCCAAACTGAAGGGGAAATCCCAGATGTCACAAAAACAAGGTTTCCCCACTTGGAGCTTTCCTCCCATTCTTCTGCTGATAGCTATAAAAGGTTAGCATGCCCCTCACTTGCTGTCCTGGTGAGAGTGCATCTTCCCTATTTGCTCATCTCTAGTGGTCACCCATACTCTTTTTATAAACCACGGACCCAGAATAAGTGTAGCACTACTTCTGTAGGAGCTGCTGGAGACTTGCCCAGGTTTTTGCTCATTGGATAGTCCTGCAGCCAGGCACACAATCGCAGCCATACTTTCTTCCAAAGACCAGTCTAGGAATGTTGTTTTTTTCATTTTTTTTTCTGGAGAACTTGGATAGGGATGAATTATGTGAGATACTCCAAAACATAAACTATATACAATTTGAGCACAGTGAATACCCTTTTCTTGAAAAAGCAGTAGAGAACTCCTTGCTTGTATCAAACACTGGACTCAGCTTTGAGGTAGAAACCGTTAAATGCTAACTCCTTTCTTTAGAGCCACAAGAGCAGAGTCCAGTTACAGAGAATTAGGTGGACTAAGCTCTTCAGAACACTAGCTGGTGTCCCCTTTAACAGACCAACAGCTGACACACCAGAGGGGAGTCAGCAGCCCAAAAGCCTCTAAGATCTCTCAGAACTGTCTGTACCCACGTAAAGCCCAAGGACAGCTGGTTTCCCACTTCCAAGAGACACCTTTCTCCAGTGATACCAGATCAGATCTGCAGCAGATATCCCCTCTGTCAGCTCTCTGGGGTCCCAGCATCCAGGCTCTCAGGTTGCCCACCTGATGCCTTACAGAAAGCAAGCAGATGGCAGCATTGCCCTGCAGAGGCAGCAAGCCCTCCAGGCTGAACTGATCCTCTCCAGGAAAAGACCCCAAGCTCAATGTGCTCAGAGAATTTATACATTTATCCAGCATGCCTTCAGAGCCCAGCTTCCTGGGATTGGCCAGGGCTGTATAAATATTCATGCTGCCATCTTTATATCTCCACACCTATGATCCAGAAAGTTCTTGCAGCTTTTCTGGAAAGCAGAGGAAATAAATAGACAAGCAGAAGCTGAGAACACCGAGCAGACCACACTAGTCAATGGAAGCTGCACTGAACAAGTGAGCAACTAAATGTATCTAACACACCAATTGCAGCCACACTGAATACAGTATAACAAGCTTGAAGTGATACTAAAGTCTGTTTTTTTTCCAGTCAAAAATAACAAACATGTTATACTTACCTGCTCTGTGCAATGAGTCTGCACAGAGCAGCCCAGATCCTCCTTTTTCGGGTCCCTCTTCAGTGCTTCTGTCCCCTCCCTCCAGTTGAGCACCCCCACTGCAAACAGCTTGCTATGGGGGCACCCAAGCAGCTCCCTGTGTCCATTCAGGCATGGAGCCACGGCCCGGCCCCCCCTCTTTCTCTCCTCATTGGTCGACTGACTTTGATTGACAGCAGTGGGAGCCAATGGTCCCGTGCTGATGTCTCAGCCAAAGACAAGGGGAGTCCTGGGCAGTCGAGACACTCCTACAACATCGCTGAAACTAGATGGGGCTCAGGAAAGTATTAGGGGGGCTGCTCCACACTGAAGGTTTTTTTTATCTTAATGCATAGAATACTTAAAGATAAAAGCCTTCTGCCTTTACAACCACTTTAAAGTGGTTGTAAACCTCAGACATGAAACAAAGCATATCCCTCTATAGTGGTTGTTTGCCTCAATTAAGAACACTAAGGGTAACTTCTGTCTGCTGCTTCATTCCTCTACTATTAGCATGAATAACTTCTGACAAGTTTTCCTGACACCAAGAAAATAATGGTGACAGGGTAGGGACCTTTAGCTGATTTACAGCCTCAGCTCTGTTCCTGTGTGCTGTGTGAAGGGGAGTGTGTCTCTTTCCTCCAATCAGCTCTCAGAGCTCTCCTCACTGAGCTCTGCAGAGTGTGTAACTTCAGCTCTCCACTTCCTTTTTCCTGAACTCTCAGAAAAGCTTTAGAAACCTTTCACACTGAGGTGCTTTACATGTGCTATAGCGCTAAAAATAGTGCCTGCAAAGCGCCTGTAAAGCGCCTCTCCTTTCACTCCAATGTGAAAGCCGAGTGCTTTCACACTGGAGCGGTGCGCTGGCAGGACGCTAAAAAAAAGTCCTGCAAGCAGCATCTTTGAGGCCCTGTAGGAGCAGTGTATACACCGCTCCTACAGCGCCCCTGCCCATTGAAATCAGTGGGCAGCGCTGCCGAAGCACCAGCAAATTGCCGCAGCAGAGGCGCTTTGCGGGCACTTTTAACCCTTTTTTGTCCGTTAGCGCGGGTTAAAAGCGCTAGTGGCCGAAAAGCTCTGCAAAAACGACAGTGTGAAAGTGCCCTTAAAATTCAGCACTTTAAACGGGTGTAGAGAAGAAAGGGCTGCAGATAGACAGATACAACTTATGTAGGAGGATTTGTTTCATCACTGTGTATCACCTGAGGACAGTTGCTTTACTGGGTAAATGTAAAAGTTTGTAGCAGCGGCTCCCATATTTGAGCATGTCTTCAAAATTTGACATTCTATTTTTTGTGAACTTACTGAAAGTCATAAAGAAAAATGGCTAATGCCGTGTACACACGGGCGGACTTTTCGGCATCAAAGGTCTGACGGTCTTTCTGACGGACTTTCGACAGACTTTTGACGGACTTACGACGGACTTTCAACAGACTTTCGAACGAACGGACTTGCCTACACACGATCACCAAAGTCCGACGGATTTGTACGTGATGACGTATGACCGGACTAAAATAAGGAAGTTCATAGTCAGTAGCCAATAGCTGCCCTAGCGTCGGTTTTCGTCCGTCGGACTAGCATACAGACAAGCAGATTTTTTGACCGGACTCGTGTCCGTCAGAAAGATTTGAAACATGTTCCAAATCTAAAGTCCGAAAAAGTCCGCTTCAGGTCCGATAAAGCCCACACATGGTCGGATTGTCCGACGGATTCGTCTCGTCGGACCTGTCCGGCCGAAAAGTTCGCCCGTGTGTACACGGCATTACAGCTTTAATTTTAGGAAGTAACTGGAAATGAAAAAATAAACATGCACTGATTTTGCCCCCTTTATTATCCATCAGTTTCAGAATTGAAATGCTGAGTTCAGTACTTTGGCCACCAGCTGACAATCCACGTGCTGCTAACCTAGGTCTTTTTAAGATGAAATGAATGTTAGCGCCATCAGTTTCATGATTTCTCTTGGACTCAAAATGAAAGGCTGACATAACTGTTTACTGTTATGGTGAAAATATCAGGTGGTCTAGTTCCTTTAATATAATTTGTAATCACTTCTTAAGAAATAAATATTCCTCAAGACGGACATTTGTGAGTTTTGGCTAGCATTTAAAAGACCTAAGATCCCCTCAATGTTGTTTTTGCTTGACAGTGTGCAAAAGCAAAAAACCACATCCTCTTCTTTCAGCTGTCCCAACTCTGACCGTCTGTAGGTAATAATCCAAAGGGGAAACAATTTCGCCAGGTTTCTGTGAAAATACATTTCCACTTCCAGTTTTAATATTTCTTTTTTTGGCCAATCTTAAACCTTTATTTCATCTGACTCTCTAATTTAGCAGTGTAAACAGGATCTGAGCATTTTTGACACACAGTGCAAAAACAATGAGGGAAGTCATCAGATTTTGTGATTTCAACCCAGGTTAAAAATTCCCACAGGACTTTTTTTATTTTTAACATGACCCTTCTTACTATTGGCGGTCCAGTTACTTCATTTTTGTACTCATTTAAAGTAGAACTAAACTGCATCTTAGCACCACAAACCAAAACACATACTAATAGATATGGGGTACTTTTCTTAAGAAATTAATTATTAGCATTAAAGAATTAAAGCAGTAGTAAACTACTGCAATAAAAAAAAAAAAAGTTCCCCTGCAAAATAATAGCTTAATGTGCTAGTATGCATCGCATGCTTGCACTTTATGAAATACTTACCTTGGAACGAAGCCCTCTAGTGGTGCGCTGTCACCGCTGAGAGGGCTTCCATCTTCCCCTGGTCTTCCCCTGGTCTTCCTTCCTGGTTCGCAGACTCCTCTGTGTGAGTGGCCGGAGCCGCGGTGACGTCACTCCGACACATGCATGTGGGAGCCCTCAGTTATGGCATGGTATTCCGGACCTCCAGAGCGCATCTAGTGTGAATATTCCCTAACCGGTGCCTGTTTAGGAGATATTCATTTTACCTATAGTGAGAGAAAAAATTATTGGATCCCCTACTGATTTTGTACGTTTGCCCACTGACAAAGAAATGATCAGTCTATAATTTTAATGGTAGGTTTATTTTAACAGCGAGAGACAGAATACCAATAAAAACATCTCGAAAAAAAAACAAACAAATTAAAAAAAAGTTATAAATTGTATTGCATTTTAATGAGTGAAATAAGTATTTGATCCCTTCACAAAAAACATGACTTAGTACTTGGTGGCAAAACCCTTGTTGGCAATCACAGAGGTCAGACATTTCTTGCTGTTGGCCACCAGGTATGCACACATCTCAGGTGGGATTTTGTACCACTCCTCTTTGCAGATCCTCTCCAAGTCATCAAGGTTTCAAAGCTGATGTTTGGTAACTTGAACCTTCAGCTCCCTCCACATATTATCTATGGGATTTAGGTCTGGAGACTGACTAAGCCACTCCAGGACCTTAATGTGCTTCTTCTTGAGCTATTCATTTGTTGTCATGGCCTTGTGTTTTGGGTCATGCTGGAATACCCATCCATGACCCATTTTCAATGCCCTGGCTGAGGGAAGGAGGTTCTCACCCAAGATTTGAGGGTACATGGCCCCGTCCATTGTCCCTTTGATGGGGCAAAGTTGTCCTATCCCCTTAGCAGAAAACCCTCCCAAAGAATGTTTCCACCTCCATGTTTGATAGTGGAGATGGTGTTCTTGGGGTCATAGGCAGCATTCCTCCTCCAAACAAGGCAAGTTGAGTTGATGCCAAAGAGCTTGATTTTAGTCTCATCTGACCACAACTCTTTTACCCAGTTCTTCTCTGAATCATTCAGATGTTCATTAGCAAACTTCAGAGGGGCCTATACATGTGCTTTCTTGAGCAGGGGGACCTTTCAGGTGCTGCAGGATTTCAGTCCTTCACGGTGTAGTGTGTTACCAATTGTTTTCTTGGTGACTATGGTCCCAGCTGCCTTGAGATCATTGACAAGATTCCCCTGTGTAGCTCTGGGCTGATTCCTCGCAGCTCTCATTATCATGAAACTCCACGAGGTGAGATCTTGCATGGAGCCCCAGGCCGAGGGCGATTGACAGTTATTTTGTATTTCTTCCATTTGCGAATAATCGTACCAACTGTTGTCGCCCTTTCACCAAGCTGCTTGGTGATGGTCTTGTAGCCAATTCCAGCCTTGTCTGGGTCTACAATCTTGTCTCTGACATCCTTGGACAGCTCTTTGGTCTTGGCCATGGTGGAGAGATTGGAATCTGATTGATTGCTTCTGTGGACAGGTGTCTTTTATGCAAGTAACAAGCTGAGATTACCTGGAAGTCAGAAATCTTGCTGATTGATAGGAGATCAAATACTTACTGTATTTCACTAATTAAAATGCAAATCAATTTATAACTTTTTTGAAATGCGGTTTTCTGGATATTTTTCTTGTTATTCTGTCTCTCACTGTCAAAACAAACCTTCCATTAAAATTATAGACTGATCATTTCTTTGTCAGTGGGCAAACATACAAAATCAGCAGGGGATCAAATACTTTTTTCCCCTCACTATAAAGGTAAGCATAGGCATGCACAGGGGGTGTGCCAGTTGGACCTGGTCACACCTTAATCACTCTGTGTCGATTCCCCCTACTGCCCAGGATTCCCCCCATGTTGCGCTCTCCCACCACAGTGCTGATGGTTTCCCTCCTCTCCCCTCGGCTTCTGTTGGGGATGTTTCAGGATGGAGAGTGGGGAAGGGGCTAATCAATATGTCATTTATCTGCCCCTTCCTTTTTTAAATGGGCACAGTGAACATACTCACTCGCTGTGTTCATTCATAGCTGAAGCATAGTAAACATGTGTAAACTGTGTTTACTATGCTTCGATTTGTGATTGAACAGGAAGCCACTCAGTACAGAGCGCTTCCCATTCATTCACTGTCCAGTGAAGCTAAGGCTGCAAAGAAAGGCATGTGTGTTTGAGCTTTGGGGGGGACACCCTAATGCAATAGGCTGCGCACACCTATGCAGGTAAACTTTATTATAGGCTTACCTGTAGATACAAATTACACAGCGAGTTTTACTACCACTTTAAGAAAAAAAAATTTACAAAACTAAAGGAAAGAAGTCTAATGCCTCGTACACACAGTCGGACTTTCCAATGGCAAATGTGCGATCAGCGCTTGTTGTCGGAAGTTCTGACCGTGTGTAGACTCCATTGGACTTTTTCCATCGGAATTTCCGACACATAAAATTTGAGATCTGGATCTCAAATTTTCCAACAACAAAATCCGTTCTCGTAAATTCCGATCGTGTGTAGACGCACAAA
Organism: Aquarana catesbeiana; assembly: GCF_042186555.1. Classification (NCBI taxonomy): domain Eukaryota; kingdom Metazoa; phylum Chordata; class Amphibia; order Anura; family Ranidae; genus Aquarana; species Aquarana catesbeiana. The sequence continues at coordinate 357,558,438 of NC_133324.1, read as the reverse complement.
GTGCCACGCATGCTCAGAATAAATTACGAGACGGAAGCGCTCGGTCTGGGAAAACTAGCATTCATAATGGAGATAGCACATTTGTCACGCTGCAATTTTTAAAATAGTTTAATGCGGCGCATTCTCTTCTTCTTTAAAATGCTAGAATAATTAAGTTGTTTTGCTGCTCATATTCACACAGAGTTCTGACAAACTGATTTCTTTATTATTTCTCGTGATCTCCTGAATAATATTATTTAAATTTTTCGTCAGATCTCCATAATATTGTTTCTAATATTTGTTTTTATATATATATATATATATATATATATATATATATATATATATATATTTTTTTATCAAGATGTCCTATTTTTTTTTTTTTAATAGTGATCTCCATAATATTTTTTCTCGTTTTGTGTGTCAATTTACCACAACACCATTATGATCTTGTATCTTTTAACCTCAAGTAGGTTGGTGTTGGTGTCCCTTGTTAATTTGACCTTGTATTTTGGAAATGTACCTGCCTACTCACAAACAAACTGTCCTTTTTGAAGTAAAACACATAAAATAGCCATTTATTCTGGGTCATAACAAAATAAAGAGGAAGGCAACGCTGGAGAAACTGATGAAATTGGCGAAGCCTTTGTACCCCAGGGCACACATTAACTATTTGCCAGCCAAAATTGGTGGCCTAAGGAGTCCATATAATAGTGAGCACAATCCGGTCCAGGACTCCAAAAGATCAGGAACAGCAGCAGATGACATCGATGTCCCCAGGCTGTGGTCATACAACAGCCTGCATCTTTTGCCAGACCATACTAAACCCAGGCCATCATTTTTTTGTCTTCCTTACATGCTTCCTTCCAGGCTGTGGCTGTGGTGTTGGAGGTGTGGCAGGAGGAGGAGGAGGAGGATGGTCCAACTCACACAGGTGTGTTTTTGTTGTGAGTTGACCCCTCAACCCCTTATTTTGGGTAATCACCATAAGTTCCTCATACAAGAGGCATTGGCCCTCCTCCATTTGCGGTATTTTGTATGCAGTCATGCATGCAAAGGCCTCTTGGAGAGTGGGGTTGGCTTTGAGGGCCTCATTAGCCTCCCTAATCAGCCTGAGCACTGCCTCCTCCACATTACTCCCCTTCCTGGCCCTTTTGGTTGGAAGGCGGAGGGGAGGGACCTGTGATTCTGTGAGGATCCTACTGGGCCCGGCCACCTCCTGGCTGCCACTTACCCCCGCCATCTCCTGGCTGCCACATTCCCCAGCCTCCTCCTGGCTGTCACATTCCCCAGCCTCCTCCTGGCTGAGGCTTTCCTGTGTATGAAAAAGGGACATAGTTTTAGTTTATTGTTCATCAATCACACACAATTTTCAGCTCATGACTGTTGCAAATTGAATTTTAATAAATAGAAAAGACTATTATTCTGACTCCAGCATTTTTCATTCTTGTCACAAACATTTTTGGCCACTATTGTCTATTGATATATAAAACACTTTATTAAATCAGCAATTAGTAATCAATAACAACATCTATTTCACATCATTTATTTTACTACAAGAAATATGTTGAACAATGATATACCTGGCTCAAGCTGGACTCCTCCACTTCTTCCTGGCTGGAAGGCCCAGGGTGAGCGTCTGAAGCCTCAGCTGGGGTGGAAGGAAGCGTGGAAGGTAGGGTTGAGAGGGATTCCCTGATTTCAGTCTGGTCTGCCAGAAAATGAAGTCTCTCATAGTACCACAGCCTGGGGACATAAATGTCATCTGCTGCTGCTCCTGATCTCATGGATTTCTGGACCTTAGTACGCTCATTATATGTGCTCCTCAGGCCACCATTTTTTTTTTTTTAAATAGTTAAATAGGGGATGTCTGCCGTGGGGACCTGCGGCTTCACCAACTCCAGCAGTTTCTCCATCGCTGCCTGCCTCTTTATTCTGTTATTATAATGCGGGTGTTTTACCTGCCACAGACAGGGCAGCTCCCTGTATTTATCAATGAATATTGGGAGGAAACTGTGGTCTTTGAACCCATCCATTTTCTCTGCAACACACAAGACAAACCCTAATGTCAGGCGAAACTTTCCTAATCTTGACCCAATATAGGCCTCAATCTATAAGCAGTATAGACCATTGATGCACCAACTTAAAATTGTACCTTCGTTATAACGATTGTCGCTTCCGCTACTCTGTTCTCCGCTCAAAGATCGTACGTACGACACACGCGTGTTACGCTTTATATACCCTGCACATGTGTGAAACTCCACCCGCCCCTGGCGTTCTTTCTAGTATATTCCCCGCCCCTTCTCTTTCGGTGCAGTGGGTAGAGAACATGGCAGAGACACAGCAGGTGCATGCAGAGGAGAGCAGCAACGACGACGGAGCCACGAACGTCCCGATCCTGGAGGAGATTTAAGGCCTCAAATATGTCCTTTGTAGAGATGGTGGAGATGGTGGACATCTTGAAGAGGGGTGACTATGATGGCAAGTATGGACCTTACCTAAACCTAAATGTGAGAAAGGCCAAGATCATGACTAAAGTTGTGAAGAGCCTGCACAGGAATTTTGGGGTACGACGATCCAAGGATCAACTGAGGAAACGATGGTCAGACCTGAAATTGAGGGAGCAGGATCAGTACAGAAAGATCAAGAGACTTCTTCAAAAAAGTAAGTAGTTGTCGGGTTTTCCTATTATTATTTTTACTTGCATGCTGCTCCATGTGCTTTTCTTTACTGTTGTACAGTTTAAAATGCCAACTTTCATGTTCATGGGCACAGTAATCGGTCGTAGGAAACATTGTTCGTTCGCCCACTTATAAGATGTTTTGGGCAGATGCTGGTTAACTACATTTGTTCAGACCTACTTGTATTAAAAGACGTTTGTTGTCTAGATGGGTTTGTAACTAGAATGAAATGGAAACTTGATTCAGTGTAAGGAGAGGACACTCAGCAGCTGTTTACACATCTGGACTCAGGAGCACTAGTGTGGGACACCAGAACACCCTCTTTTGGGTGTCCCACACAGGTGCTCCAGTGGATACTAGGGGTGTCTCCATGTGTGAAACTTTAACAAAAAAGGTAAGTATTCCAGCTTTAGAAAGGAAATAAACATTTCTTCAGCTTGGAACTCTGCCAAAACAGACAATTGTACGACACTTCCAAGCAATGTTTCATATTCCTATTTCTGCCATCAAATATCTGTGCTTGAATTTGATTTGATTTGAAATGTGATTTGTACTGTGCCAAATGCTCTCCGTTAGGAGTGTGTCTAGGTGCACAGAGACCCTAAAATCAAGTTGAGATTACCAATAGAGTGTTAAGAAAGGAGCCTTGGGTGCCCAATATGAAAGAGCTAAAATAAAACAGTGAAAAAAACGGAGGGGGGGGGGGCTAACCCTCCAGATGGGGGAGGAAAAAGAGCATACAAAATCCATGATTTTTGCACGATTCCTATTCTTCATCAGATTATCCCTAGGCCTGGATAAAGAGGAAGGTTTTTAAACCCTTCCTAAAACTCAGGAGGGAGGGTAAGGACCTTAGAGACACTGGAAGGGAGTTCCACAGCTCATTGCCCTTTGTAACCAGGCGTCTGTTACCAGTAAATTTTAGTCTGCTGATTATCGGTTCTGTGAGAAGTAAGTTGGCCGATCGGAGTGCACTTCCTAGCAATGTTTCATATTCCTATTTCTGCCATCAAATATCTGTGTGCTAAGTATACCTTTTTTTTATTCACATGGGGAGAAAAGACTCGGGACATCTGAGGACACCAGGAACCCCCCACCTCCTAAAGAAGGGGAAATCCCAAAACCACAAGCAGAGGATGTGGAGGAAGGAGAGGTTTATGAAGTGGGCAAAATAGTCACCACAACAGGCGAGTGTCTGAGATCACAGCTTCAGGTAATAGACGGATGCCTGCATATTTATAATACATGGTGTGTTTTTTTTATTTTAGGTGATGCGGATGTTGTGGAAGAAGAATCTCATTCACAAGTGAAAGTGCCCAGATCCTCATTGGGGAGATAATGGGGTGCAATTGTGATCTAGAAAATATAAAGGAAAACATCAATGATGTTCAACAAAAAATGAAGAACATCATTGATGTTTTAGGCAGAATATAAAACACACAAAATGGTACCATTTTATCGTTTATTTTTGCATTTAAAAACAAGTTTTAAAGTATTTTAAAAGCCAAATTTTGAAGATGCACACGGTGTGTCAGCATGTGCTATCTGCCATCACGAGATATCAATGTACACGTTTTGTGGGTGCAACCCCTTCCCCTTCCTACTCAAGTAGGTGAGAGGAAGGGGTTGCACCCCCAAAACACATCCATTGATCCCCCATGATGGGAGCTAGCACACGTTGACATTAGGCATGGGATCAGGAGGGAAATCCCCAGTTTGAATCACAATTTGTGTGCATCTTCAAATTTTGGCTTTTACAGGGGTGACATCAACCCATCTGATAAAGGCAATATCAACACAGTTTGGACATACTAATGTCTGATATTGCCTTCTCTTTATCAAAGTTGAACTTTGCAAGTTCCTGAGTTGTGTATTGTTTTATTGTTTGAAACATGCCTGTTTAACCAAAAAAAGGATATTTCGAATGTGAAAAAAAAAATATACACCAAAGATGTTAGTTTGTTCAAAAACCCTTTTCTAAACACACATGTGACTGTGATTTGAGTAAAATGTTTTCTACTTAACAATGTGTGGCTTCTTCTTTCAATGCTCAATAGCAATGTTTGTAGTAAGTTGGTGTTTACAGTGACAATGGGGGTTATTTACTAAAGGTAAATCAACTTTGCACTACAAGTGCAGTTTCAGTGCAGTTTCAAGAACGCTTTTGCAGTGCACTGTGCAAAGTGGAATTTCCTTTAGTAAATAACACCCACATTGCTTTATAATTTGCCACAATCATGCCATTTTCGTGACTCCACAAATTTCAGTCATGGTGCTGAAAATGGTGAATATTTTTATCAGTAATGCATTACATACATTAACAACAAAAACAAGGTGTGTGTGTAGCAGGCCCACAACATAATAGATCGCTGAAGAAGAGATTGTCACCTCATGTAAAATTACGTTTGCAATATTGAACAAAAAGGGAAAAAAGAAAAGCCCATTGGATAACTTAGGAGCCAGCTAAAAGAAACACAAGCAGTAAATCAAAGTAAATATTATTTCCGTTTAAATAAAAAAAATATTTTTCACATGTTTGTTAAACATTTTGTGGCATATCAATGGCCCCCCTACCCGCAAAGTACTCTAGATACTTTTCACGAACTTCATGGGCGCTTTGGGGGGGCAAGCCAGGACAGCCAGCTTCAAGAGCCGTCATGGTTGTTGTATCTGGTAATAAACCGGCCTCAGTCTCAACTGAGGCCACGTAGTTCGGTGCATTTTTTCTTAAAAAGTTATGCAATATGCAGCATGCCATAAAGATATGATTGATTTTATATTCCGCCAGCTTCTCCAGGGATCCCATGGGTATGGCACATAAATACTATCTCTAAACTGCACCAACGTAATTATGTAAAAATTGCCATACTTGGAATTCAGCTATAAATAGTAGGTTTGATTCTTGCGTATCTCAGAAAAAAAGTTACCCTGTTTTCACAGTTCCGATTCTGGAGAAAAAAGCATAACCTATTTTCTTCAGAATTCAGGACAAGCAACTGCATGTGATTTGTTTTTGTTGTCTGAGTTCTACTTTTTTGTCCCACTTAAAATATATTCTGTGCTTCAGTGCAAGGATGTGAAAGGTGATGAGACTACAGCAAAGAGTTATATCAGAGTAAATTAGGGAGCTTCAAGAAAACATGACATTCTTCTTTTTTTGCGTGTGTCAGTTACTGAAGACAGAGTTATGTGGGATACTTTCTTTGGCCCACCTGTTGAGTTGAAGGATGCGTGTGATACTTATGCCGCGTACATGCGAGCGGACTTTACGGCAGACTTTGCCCGGCGGACGGGATTTGGTTGGACAATTCGATCGCGTGTGGGCTCCAGCGGACTTTGTTTTCTCAAAAGTTGGACGGACTTAGATTTGAAACATGTTTTAAATTAATCCGTCGAAATCGAGTCCGGTCGAAAAGTCCGCTCCTCTGTATGCTAGTTCGACGGACAAAAAGCCACGCTAGGGCAGCTATTGGCTACTGGCTATGAACTTCCATGTTTTAGTCAGGTCCTACGTCATCACGTACGAATTCGACGGACTTTGGTGGATTGTGTGTAGGCAAGTCCGTTCATTCAGAAAGTCCGTCGTAAAGTCCGTCGAAAAGTCTGCCGAGCAATCTCTGCCGTAAAGTCCGCTCGTGTGTACGCTGCATTAGTGTACTTAGTGTCAAGTTTGGATGCTCTGTGTGTTAGCACATAATAATCCTAGGAAGCCCATAAATGAGCCCATAAATCAGGTTGAATGAAAAAAAACTTGTCTGATTTAACCCACCCAGCCACTCTATGTGGATAGGGGAATCCTCCCCATTGAGCTATTGTATTCTGACAGCAGGGAGACCTCCCCACCATTAGAATACACTGATCAATGTTGCCGTCTATAGCCAATGGGGCTCATCAAGCAGGGAAACTCCAACAGGGCAGCAATCGGTAGATCAACTTCTGTACAACCTACCTGCCCATATATGGATCAAAATTCGGCCAGACCCTGCTGAACCGGACAAATTTCGATCCATGTATGGCTGGCTTTACTGGGAAGATAAATGCTGCAATTTTATTAGTAGTTAGGCATAAAAACAATAAGATCACCCTAACATATTGCACATTGAGATGATTGAATGGGCTCTATATAACATAACTGATTTGAAACTAGTTTACATGTATTACGCTGCAAGCTGATGTTCTCTATGAAACCATAGGACATGTCATTACAGTAAACAAACATTTCAGCTGTCAGACAAAAGTAACACAGCTAGACATTGAGTACATAGTACATTGAGTTTTTGCATACCATTATATATCATTATAACAATATAGATGTATGATTTTCTCAGTTGTATATTAGTTGTTAGTGATTGTGTTTCCAAGCAGTTAGGACCAATATAATGCTGCAGGTGACAAAAGTCTGTATAATTCAGTGTGATATTTCAATTTTAGGTGACTGCTGGCAATTAAACCTCATGTTGGTTTCCTGTATGCCTCAATGACTCATGTGGAATAACATCAGTGCTAACAATCTCTCTAATGCATGATCCATATAGTAGCATAAATGATAACCTGGAGAGTCCAGCAGGTAGACAATGGCTCTGGATAGCGCATTACATTGATGCTTGCATATGCAGCCCAATCAAGTCTTTTGAGAACTTATGTTTATAGATATGTAGCATATGTAGCAAGGTCCCAGGCCCCCTTTGGTCTGATGAGAACCTCCAGGGCCAGGGATAGCTGACATCCTTCTGTATGTGGTGGGTTGTGAGGCATGGTGGGTGCAGAGTAGTTAAGTTATTGGGCGCCAGACACTTCTTGAATGCAAAAGAAAGTTTATTTCTCTTAACAATCTTTTTTTGGGGAAAAGAGGGTTAGGACCAGGACACCCTTGAGTAGTTGAAAGTTCAATTAGCAGACTCAGAGACTTCAATAGAGGACAGCCGTGCAGGGAAAGGCATCCAGTGAGAAGCCACATCTGCACGTGCAGGAATGCTGTATCCTATGGTAACAGTCTTTAATAGTTCCTAACACAAAGCGTAACAGTTCTTTCACCTTCACTACAACTTTTCCTTGTAGTTCTTCAGCCCACGGAGCTCCTGCTCTCTCTCTAGACCCACTGGTTCACTGTCACTGAATCTCTTGAGCTCCTCCAATCTTCATGGTGGTATCTTCTTCAATCATCATCCCCGCCTCTCTGCTGGGTCCCTAGGCACTCTAGATACTTCTCAAGCTTCACCCCACTGGCCTGCTCGGTCCCTGGCTTGACACACAAGGCTGCTCTGCACGCGTCACCACCGCGGGTTGGGTCCCTGACTTGATCACCGCCTGAAGATTCCAGATTCTCCACTGTGCCTGTTCGGTGAGAATACTGCTCCGGTACTTGCTTCAGTTACTTAATATGGTCCCTGGTAATAAGGTGGTTGGTCCCTTAGTGGCAACAGCTTCCCTTCTACCTCTGACCACTGACAGGTTCTCCGGCCAGCAGAACCGTCACTTCTGGTTGGACTGCAAGCCACAATCCCAACCCTGCACTGCTCTCTTGCTTCTGGATAGGCCCTCACACAGCCTAGCAGCCAGACGCCCCCGAGAGAGGCCCAATCTCCGGCCTAGCAGCCAGGTTTCACAGAACATAGATGACCTGACTCCACCCGAATATATAGGTTCTCCCAGCAGGCCAAGGGATTCAAGAAGACCCCTGCCCATTGGCTGAGATACCCCATATACCCATAACCTAACCTTGGGTTGCCCTTCTCATATCTAGTACCACCAAGTACCCGGCCACCAAGTGGTAGAAGAGAAAAGTGCAACAAGGCCAAACTTAGGGAGAAATCATAAGATCTCTAACAATCAACCAGGATAACTACTCTTGGCAAGTAAATTTGTGAGGAGCATCCCTGCCTAAACTCCAGGGTGCTACAGATACTATAGACATTTTTAAGATTGCCATAGATACAGAATAATGATTGTTCAACCTAAAAGGAGGACACAATTTTTTAATGGAAATAGATCATTCTTGAAACATCACAGATAGAAGTAATTACAGCTGACTCTTATATACAAATTGCATAACATCAAGCCTTAGGCCTAACTTCCTGTCAGGCCACTTTTTCCCATTTTTTCCTGGCACATGTTCTCTTCAACCCATTATCTCCCAATTTCAAATTAAATATTAGAGTATATTTTAGAAAACAAAAATACTTAACATCAGGGTTGCCAACCGCCAGTAAATTTACTGACAGTTTGTAAAAAGCTGTGATTTTTTTACAACTGCCAGTAAATATCAGGGGCTGATAATTTCATGCTGTGCTGAATTTTTAAGTGTAAATCAAGCAAATTACTTTGTTATAGGTATTGTCAGTGTTTCCATATCATGTTTATACTGTTCAAATATTCACTATGTTAGTTTTCAATAGGAGTTCTGTAATTTCTCAGGTTGCCAGTAAAAAATGTGCTCCGCCAGTAAATTTACCATGTTTTGTCAGTAAGAAATGCTGCGGGAGGTTGGCAACCCTGCTTAACATGTACAGTGCTTGAACAAGTCAACACGCTACCTTGTATTAGGGCAGCTTAGAGATCTAAGGATATGAGAAGAATCAACCAATATCGTAACAGACTGAATGGCTGAAAAGGACACCTAAACATTTTTTTTTTCTACATTTATATACCAAGGTCATCTGAAATGATCGAAAGATTAAATCTGGCCATTAATGGATCAAAATTAAGCCAGTTCAACAGGAATCAGGTGAATTTCGATCATTGTGTGGCTATGCCTGTTCGAAAGAAGTTGAAGTTGGACAACTCGAAAGCTTCGGGTGCAACAATTTTTCGGTGGGGGATTCCTCCATCCACATTGTTTTAGGTAAAAGGAGGAATTTGTATGGTTTTTTTTTTTGCTTTTTTGTTTAGCCTACTGACTGCCAGCTTAAGTCTAAATCCTGATTAGCAAAAAATCCAAACTCTAGTTAACACTTTATCGGCAGGTATAGCAAACAATTTTTTTCCTTTTGGGAGAGAGGTTTTACATAAATACATAAAATCTGATTGTTGTAAGCACTCCTGTCATTGTTAAAAGGTTTGTCTCGACCCTCTAACTGCTACATTTGCAGGACAGCTGGTTCTGTTGCAAAACAGACTTTCTGTCAGTGGCAGGATTACCAAGTGAAAATAAAAGAAAGAAAGTCTAAAAAAGAAAACGAATGCAGCCATCACATCTAAGAATTGGTAAGCTGCATTATAATAAATGTTTGCTTTTGGGTTTAATACCACTTTAATGATAATTTTGTGATTTTATAAAGTGCAGAGAATGCAGTAGTACTGTTCAATGTTTTGTTTATCGCATCAATTCTAGGCAACAGTAATAGGCTTTGGTTCAGCATAGAACAAATTAATGCTCTGTGACCGAGGATAGTCTAATTGTACATGGTGTAAAAACTATTGTAGCAAGGAACCATTTGTACAGCCAGTGCCATCCTGCTAAAAGAATCAGGGCTTGGCAAGTTTTATCAGATTCTCCATTGTCTACTGTCTAACATTTAAGCCCGGTACACACTATCAGTTTTTTTTTTAATTCAGCGGGCTGAACGAAAAAAAAAACTGAGGAGCTCGGGAGGATTTTGTTGTATTAATTATTCGATGTTAGTCCAGCGATCTCCCCGGCTGAGCTATTGTGTTCTGACAAGGGGACTGCCCCCCCCCCCCAGAACACAGGTCAGCGCTCGCAACTATTGGCTGATCAGATGGCAATTGGCATATGTTTTTCTGGCATGTCCCTTCGACAGAAGCTGGACGTTCAGTCTGCTTTTGTTGGACAGGCTGCCTTAAACTCGGGCCGAATGCTGGTCGATTTCTGTTTAGGGCATCTCCTGTGCACAGCCCTCTTCAGATCACCCCACAGATCAGATTCAGGTCTGGGCTCTGGCTGGGCCATTTCAAAACTTTAATCTCCTTCTGGTGAAGCCATTCCTTTGTTGATTTGGATGTATGCTTTGGGTCATTGTCATGCTGTAAGATTAAGTTCCTATTCATGTTCAGCTTTCTAGCAGAAGCCTGAAGGTTTTGTGCCAATATTGACTGGTATTTGGCACTGGTCAAAATTCCCTCTACCTTGACTAAGATCCTTGTTCCAGCTGAATAAAAACAGCCCCAAAGCATGATGCTGCCACCACCATGCTTCACAGTGGGTATGGTGTTCTTTTGGAGATGTGCAGTGTTGTTTTTGCGCCAAACACACTTTTGGAATTATGGTCACAAAGTTCAACCTTGGTTTTATCAGACCATAACACATTTTACCACATGCTTTTGGGAGACTTTGGATGTGTTTTTGCAAAATGTAGCCGGGCTTGGATGTTTTTCTTGGTAAGAAAAGGCTTCCGTCTTGCCACTCTACCCCATAACCAAGACATATGAAGAATACGGGAGATCGTTGTCACATGTACCACTTAGCCAGTACTTGCCAGATATTCCTGCAGCTCCTTTAATGTTGCTGTAGGCCTCTTGGCAGCCTCCCTGACCAGTTTTCTTCTCTTCTTTTCATCAGTTTTGGAGGGGCGTCCAGTTCTTTGTAATGTCACTGTAGTGCCATATTTTCTCCACTTGCTGATGACTGTCTTCACTGTGTTCCATGGTATATCTAATGCATTGGAAATTCTTTTGTACCCTTCTCCTGACTGATACCTTTTACCAATGAGATCCCTCTGATGCTTTGGAAGCTCTCTGGGGACATGGCTTTTGCTGTAGGATGTGACTAAGAAAATGTCAGGAAAGACCTACTAGAACAGCTAAAATGTATTTGGGGTTAATCAGAGGCACTTTAAATGATGGAAGGTGTTTACTGACATCTATTTAACATGAATTTGATTGTTAAATTCTGAACACAGCTACATCCTCAATCATACACCTATGCACTATGCAACCACATTATTTTAGTTTTTTATTTTCACTCCCCCCCCCCCCCCCCAAAGATTTCAGTTTGTTTTTCAATTGAGTTGTGCAGTTTATATATTATGAACGGTCCTTGAGACCACACAGGGGACATCACCACGTAATGAACACCAATGCTGGTTGGGACGGTATAGATACAGTTTGCATAGAATCTAGCCCAGTTAAGCTTTCCTTAACCACTTCCCGTACAGCCTATAGCAGAATGACGGCCGGGCGGTGGTTCAGTTATCCTGACTGGGCGTCATATGAGGTTTAGCAGGATAACAGCCGCCGTGCGTGTGGGGGGCGTTCATCGCGGCGATCGGTGGTGCGGTGTGTCAGTCTGACACACCGCTACACCGATCTTGGTAAAGAGCCTCTGACGGAGGCTCTTTACCACATGATCAGCCATGTCCAATCATGGCTGATCACAATGTAAACAGGAAGAGCCGTTGATTGGCTTTTCCTCACTCGCGTCTGACAGATGTGAGTAGAGGAGAGCCGATTGGCAGCTCTCCTGACAGGGTGGATCTGTGCTGATTGTTTATCAGCGCAGCCCCCCCCTGGATGCCCACACTGGAACACCAGGGACACCACCAGGACCACCACAACAGATGGATCACCAGGGGTGCCACCCTAGACCGCCAGGGATGCCAGTAAGTGCCCAAACAATGCCAATCAGTGCCTACACATGCCAGTCAGTGCCAGTCAGTCAGTGCCTGCCAGATGTCTCCTCATCAGTGATGCCCACCCATGCCACCCATCAGTGCCACCCATAAGTACCCATCAGTGCCACCTATCAGTGCCCATCAGTGCTGCCTGTCAGTGCCCACCAGTGCCCATCAGTGCCACCTATCAATGTCCATCAGTGCTGCATACCAGTGTCACCTATCAGTGCCCATCAGTGCCGCCTATCAGTGCCCATCAGTGCCACCTTTAAGTGCCCATCCGTGCCACCACATCAGTGCCAACTCATTGGTGCCACCTCATCAGTGCCCATCAGTGCCACCTTATCTGTGCCCATTAATGCAGCCTCATCAGTGCCCGTCAGTGAGGAGAAAACTATTTATTTACAAAATTTTATAACAGAAACAAAGAAAAACTTTTTTTTTTTCAAAATTTTCGGCCTTTTTTTATTTGTTATGCAAAAAATAAAAATACCAGCAGTGATCAAATACCACCAAAAAAAACTCTATTTGTGGGAACAAAATGATAAAAAAATTTGTTTGGGTACAGTGTAGCATGACCGCGCAATTGTCATTCAAAGTGCGACAGCGCTGAAAACTGAAAATTGGCTTGGGCAGGATGGGACAAAAGTGCCTGGTATTGAAGTGGTTAAATAAAACTGCTTTATTTCAATCACTTTTGCTTTCCTGCTGTCAGACGCAGCCATAATACCTATGACACCAAAATGCAGCTATGAGCATTAGCATTACCATCCACAGTACCACCTGTCACTGTGTATTGTACTGCCAAATACCACTCACAGTATCAGCTAGAAACAACACTAGTCCCAAGGATTTATGGGACATATAGTTTCTCAAAATGATGTTTGCTGTACACCCGGCAGATCGTCCCAGCATTCTGGACTTGCAGGAAGCTAGGGAGCTATATGATATTATAGCTAAATAGGCAAATATTATAATAATTAATAGTGCGATTATAGTAGACGTGGTGAGAATAAACAAACTTGGAGGAGGTGACTTAATCCCAGAGCTGCGCTTTAATTTCCCTAGCGTACAGTTGGGCATTTAAAGTAAAGGCAAGTTTGCTGTATTCCTGAACCCTTACTTTGCAAAGAGAACAAACACTTTGCTAGGTAAATAACCTCTTTAGTAAATCTTCTTGTGTTATGCAGCTTGGGAATCAAAACATAATGTTACATTGATTGGTTCATTACAATACCACAGGTCTCATAGCACTGGTGTAGGCAGGTGACCAGCGCAGCAGCTGCTCCACCCAAGGAACAGCGATTGATCATTACTTTTTAGTTAGCTGACAGTAGGAAACAATGCAATCACATGGCTGTTGTTCTACTAGCATTAGGGGAAGCCTAGCAATCGACTAATGTGTCCTCTGCCTTAAGAGTCCTGGGGCCATCTTGGTAGAGCTTGTGTCTAACTGGACACAGAGTTCTCAAGATTTTGACAGCTATCTTGGACACAGGGGTAATATATATCCTTCTGCGTCAGGGGAGTGTGCCTGCAGTGTATGAAGTAACAGGTAGGGTCATAGACCCAAACAAAGATTTCCCAGCACACTTACCAGCCAGCCTGCAAAACAATCAAATTGACTGTCTAACAGTTTGCGTTAAAAAACAAAGGGTTTTGTTTGCAAATGCCCATGCCAAGTTACCTCTGTATACACTGCGGTCCTAACTCTAAATTTCCAGAGCCTCCATAGTAGAAGCACATATAAGAAAAGATAGATTAAGGGCAGGTATGCCTAGAGGGTGCCCACCGCTCCTTAAATGTACAGGGACACACTTGATGTCCAGCAAGAGCACAATGGCAGTGAAGGCATCCAATGCATCTCCACTTGTGGGAGGCAGATAGGCCAAATGGTAGGAATAGATTCCTGGCAAGAGGGGACAGCTTAGGGATTTCAGCAGAAACCACCAGAATGAAGTCAGTGTTGGCAGAGATGTCTCGGACCAGTAGACCAGCCATCTAGACTAACGCTAGTGTAGTACTCAATGGCTGGATGCCTGGGAAGAAACTACTATGGACATCTCACACTCACATACACACACACAAGCATACCTCAAGCTAACTCCTGTATGTAAGCCCTCCATTTCTAATTTGTAAGTGCAAGGGCAATTTTGTTGGGAAGTGAACTATAGAAGAATTCAGACTTGTTGTAACTATTGATTAGGCTTCATGCACACTGTATTCTTTAGACATTTTTTCTCCCACAAGAGTTTAACAGCAGCAAAAATGCAGTAAAAAGCTATGTTTTTTGCATGCACGTGCATGTGCAGCCACGTGCATTTGTGCATGTTCCTGCGTCTGGCGTTAATACATTCTTTTGACCTAAATTCTGGCCATTAGAATGCATTAACACAAAAACACGCCTAAATGTGCCAGTGTTTATGCACAGTTATGTGTGTTTGGGCTCTTTTGATCACTTTTTATGCTCAAAAATCCTCCCCTGAACGCACAAGTGATGTTTTTTTTTTTCTGCCTCTAAACGCCCCTGCCTCTAAACTCCTATGTGTGCATAGACACATAGGTTAACACGGAGGGGCCAGGGCCGGTCCTACCATGGGTCCCAGTGGGTCCAGTGGACCCAGGCAGCACTTTGAGAGAGGCAGCAAATTGAACCACAGCCACCTCTCCTTCTCTTCTATTTCCCCCGCAAATTGACAACCAAATTTTTTCTCCAGCCGTTTTGTTTGTCATGATGACAACTGCCTCCTGGCCGCTCCGACTGCCCCTATACTACCCTAGCTCACCCCTATACTGCCCTAGCCTGTCTATATACTATACTAGTCTGTGTATATACTACAGCAGCCTGCCCCTATACTGCCTTAACATGTCCATATACTACCCTGGCCTGTCCATATACTAACCTAGCCTGTCCATATACTACACTAGCCTGTCTATATACTACCCTAGCCTGTCCATATACTAACCTAGACTGTCCATATACTACACTAGCTTGTCTATATACTATCCTAGCCTGTGCATATACTACCCTAGCCTGTCCATATACTACACTACTATCCTAGCCTGTCCATATACTACCCTAGCCTGTCCATATACTATCCTAGCCTGTCCATATACAACCCTAGCCTGTCTATATACTACCCTAGCCTGTCTATTTACTACCTTAGCCTGCCCCTATACTGCCCTAGCCCGCCCCTTGGAATTGAACATAATAGTATGTCATATAAGGTAGACAAGGTGATGTTGCATGTAAATCTGACTTCCTGATAAATGTAATTTTAGTTTTAATTATCATGATTTTAAATAATAGATGTGGGGGCCTTTTGGTGAGCATGATTTTTTTTTGGAGGGGGGGTGGGGGGTCGTGGGGGGGGGGCAGTATTACATTCTTGGATCCAGGCAGCACAATGCCTTGGGCCGGCCCTGAGAGGGGCGTTTAGAGGCAGGAAAAAAAGCTTAAACACTTGGAAAAGCAGTCTGAATGAGGCCTTATAGAAAAAGTCTACTTGTTCCTTTGTAACCTCTGCCACACAGTAAGCACCCTCCACACTGGGATGAATTGTATGAAAACTGGAATACTTTTATGTCTAGAGATATAAATTCCCATTACAGCTTTAGACATGCTATATTTATAGCATATTTTCGATGTAACTCTAGCCTTTGATTAGAGGAAAGCATTTCCGCTCCAAGAAAATCTTACGACAGTCTGTTGATTTAAAGAACCACTTACAATGCAATAACGTGACTTGCAGGCTAGAGATAAAAATATACTATGCGTGTTCTTTTTTTAGCTTGCATCCTGGCTAAATATAGACTTCTGTTACTATTCTGCATCAATGGACAAAATAAATAGATAAAAAAAGTATCAGGGTCTTTGTGAGTTAACAGCTTTAGAAGATCAAACATCTGTGTCCTTACTCTTTGACGTGCTGAGTCTTTTCAAATTTTCATGTTTTCAAAAACAAGAGCAATGCTCATGTTTTTTTTTTTTCTTCTTCTACTTTTTACTAGCTGGCACTTCTTCACAAATCTCTCACCCACATGAGAGGCAGATTAGACTTGTGGTTGCTCTATAAAGATTTTTTGGGGCTGTTTTTGTTTAGATGCCTGTGTTTGTTCTTTTAAAGTCTGCGGATTGTTTTTTTACCCCCGCAGTATGCAGGTGTTTAGGAAAAGTGCATAGAAGGGCCAGCACTTTCATGTTTCTGTGTGTTTCTGATGAAAGGGGAATTAGGGATCCTGTCCTGACAGTAACTATTTCTTTTTAATAAAAGGAAAGAGTTCAAAAGATGGAAAGAAGACATGAAAGTATGTTTGTTGTTACCCCAGGTGTCCACATCGTATAAACTTATAAGGCTTGCCCATTTTTGTCATATGTAAACATTTCCAGTTGATATAACACATTTATAGGTGCAGGTGTATCGAGCACTATGACATGCACATAGTACTGTACCCCAGTAATCTGATCATATAAAGCAGGAACACACAACTCAGGACCAATAGAAAGGAAGCATGTTCTGCAGGACTGAAAGGCAGTGTTGGTAAAATGACTTGGTCTAACATTATAACTGTAATAATGTCATAGATTGTGGGTTTTTTTTTGTGATTGTGTTTTAATTAAAGTAGAAGTTAATAAAATGGCAGTTACTGCTCCAACATATCCCAGAATGCCAGCATGGTTAAGCCTATAGTAACAATGCTGTAGCTTCAGTGCAAGAGTTCCTGCTTCCATAGGCACATTCATAGCACGGTGCCAATGTGCTCCTGCTTCAGTGCTAGTGTCACCGCTTTCAAAGGCGAAGTTATCGCACAGTGCAGCTCCTTCAGTGTTATGCTATGTACACACGATTGGATTTTCCGACAACAAAACCATGGATTTTTTTCCAAAGGATGTTGGCTTAAACTTGTCTTGCATACACTGGTCACACAAATGTTGTCGGAAATTCCGAACGTCAAGAACGCAGTGACATACAACGCGTACGATGAGCCAAGAAAAATGAAGTTCATAAGCCAGTGCAGCTCTTCTGCTTGATTTCAAGCATGCGTGGACTTTTGTGCGTCGGAATTGTTTACACACGCTCGGAATTTCCGACAATAAGTCTTGTTGTCGGAAAATTTGAGAACCCGCTCTCAAACATTTGTTGGCGGAAATTCCAACAACAAATGTTCTATGGAGCATACACACGGTCAGACTTTCCGACAACAAGCTCACATCCAACATTTGTTGTTGGAAAATCCTATCGCGTGTACGGCCCATATGTGTCACCTCTTCCATAGGGCAAGCCATCGCACAATGCAGCTCCTTCAGTGCTAGTGTCATCGCTTTCATAGGGCAAGTCATCACACAGTGCTGCTGCTTCAGTGTTATGCCACGTACACACAAGCAGACTTTCCAGAAAACTTGGTCCGGAGGACCGGACTCTGTCTGACAATTCGATCGTGTTTGGGCTCCAGTTGACTTTTTTTCCCCAAAAGTCAGACGGACCTAGAAATAAAACATGTTTCAAATCTTTCCGACGGACTCGAGTCCGGCCGAAAAATTCGCTCGTCTGTATGCTAGTCCGACGGACTAAAACCGACGCTAGGGCAGCTATTGGCTACTGGCTATCAAAACTTCCTTATTTTAGTCCGGTCGTACGTCATCACGTACTAATCCGTCAGACTTTGGTGTGATGGTGTGTAGGCAAGTCCGTTCATTTGAAAGTCCGGCGGACCTACGCTGAAAGACTGTCGGACCTAGTCCGTCGAAAAGTCCGCTCGTGTGTAGGCAGCATTAGTGTCACTTCTTCCATAAGGCAAGTCATCACACAGTGCTGCTGCTTCAGTGCTAGTGTCACAGCTTCCATAGGGCAAGTCATTGCACAGTGCAGCTGCTTCAGAGCTAGTGTCACCGCTTCTATAGGGCAAGTCATTGCACAGTGCTGCTGCTTCAGTGCTGATGTAGCACCCTGAAGTTTAGCCAATGTTTCTAGTAAATTTATTTGCCAAGTGATAGTTGCCTTGGCCAATTGATAGGAGGTCACCTTAATTCTGGAGTTGCTGCACTTCTCTCTTCTGTCACTAGATGGCCGGGTATCTGGTGGTATTAGATAGGAAAAGGGCATTGCAAGGACAGATTAGGAATGAATGGTGTGTTTCAGCCAATGGGCAGGGATTTTCTTGGGTACCTTGGCCTGCTGGGCCTGCTGGGAGAGCCTATTTATTTGGGTGGAGTCAGGTGATCAGGGTCTGTGCCACCTGGACGGCTGTCTGGGAGAACGTGTGTCGTGTTGCCCCGGGCTACTAGGCCAGAGCCTGAGGCCTATCCCGGGGACATCTGACTGCTAGGCTGTCTGAGGGCCTATCCAGAAGCAAGAGAGCAGCGTAGGGTTGGGACTGCAGTCCAACCAGAAGTAATGGTTCTGCCGGCCAGAGAACCTGTCATGGTTGGAGGTAGAGGGAAGCTGTCGCCACTAAGGGGCCATCCACCTTCTTACCAGGGACCACTGTGAGTAGCTGAAGCAAGTACCAGAGCAGTATTCTCACCAACTGTTGACGGTGAAGAATTGAGAAACTTCAGCAGATGTCAAGCCAGGGACCCAGCTAGTGGAGGTGACGCTTGCAGAGCATTATTGTGTGCCAAGGAAGGGACCAAGCAGGCCAGTGGGTTGACGCTTGAAGAGTATCTGTGAGTGCCAAACTAGGGATCCAGCAGGGACACGGGGGTAATGCTTGAGGAAGTTACTAAGTAAGAAGATTGGAAGAGCTCAGGGGATCCAGTGGAAGTGGATCAGCAAGTCTAAGTGATGGACTTTGAGCTCAGTTGAGTGAAAATCTACAATAGGAGATTGTAGAAGAAGTAAAGGAGTTCATTACAACATTTATTACAAACTGTTTCAAGATTGTTGCCATAGGAGACAGTGGTCCTACTCATGCAGATGTGGTGTCCGGCTAGATGCCTTTCCCTGCATGGCTGTCTGCCTATAGAAGTCTCGGAGTCTGCCAATGAACATTGCATCTACTTAAGGGTGTCCTGGCCCCAACCCTCTCTCCCCCAGTTCTATTTAAGAGACAATAAATCTCTTTGCATTCAAGAAGTGTCTGGCGCCCATCAATCCACTTTGCATTACACCCACCATGCCTTGTAACCAACTCTACATGGAAGGATGTCAGCTGTCCCTAACCCTGGAGGTCACCATTAGGCCTCCAGGGCCCTGGGACTTGGCTACACTAGTGTCACCTCTTCCATAGGGCAAGCCATCACACAGTGCTGCTGCTTCAGTGTTAGTGTCACCTCTTCCATAGGGCAAGTCATCACAGAGTGCTGCTGCTTAAATACTAGTGTCACCGCTTTCACAGGGACATTCATAGCATAGTACTAGTGTTGCTGCAGCTTCATTGCTAGTGTCATTGCTTCTACAGAGCTAGTCATAGCACAATGCTGCAGCTTTAGTGCTGGTGTCACTGCTTCCACAGTGCTATTCCGAATCCTAGCATAGTGGTAGTGCTGCTGCTTTAGTGCTAGTGCCACTTCTTTCACAGAGCCAATCATAGCACAGTGCTAGTGTCACTTTTTTCACAGGGCCATTCCTTTCTCATAACATAATGCTGCTCTTGCAGTGGCAGTTTGTATCACTAGTAACATTGTAAATAACTAGATAAAATAGTCACTTAGGTTACACCTGTAAGTAGTAGCTGGAGGGGAAATCAGATATATTAACCCCTCAACAGCCCAACAATGATAACCGTCACCTCGATTAGATAACACTAATGCCCCGTACACACGGTCGGATTTTCCGATGGAAAATGTCCGATCGGAGCGTATTGTCGGACATTCCGAGAGTGTGTATGGGCTCCTTCGGACATTTTCCATCGGATTTTCCGACACACAAAGTTTGAGAGCAGGCTATAAAATTTTCCGACAACAAAATCCGATCGCGTCAATTTTGACCGTGTGTGGCCAGTTCTGACGCACAAAGTGCCACGCATGCTCAGAAGAAATTCCGAGACGGAACAGTTCGGTCTGGTAAAATTAGCGTTCACAATGGATACAGCACTTTCGTCACGCTGCAATGTAAAAAATGGTTTAATACAGCGCACTCTCTTTTTCTTTATAATGTAAGAAGAATGAAGTAGTTTTGCTGCTCATATTCACACAGACTTCTCACAAACTTTCTTTTTTTATTTATTGGGATTCCCTCAATATATTTTGATTTGTCACATCTGACCAATTTTTTTTTGGTTTGTTTTTAATTGTAAAAAATTTTTTTTCAAGGCTGTTTTTTTTTTACAATTTTTTGGGTGTGTTTTGTGTGTCAAGTTACCACAACACCATTGATATCTTATATTATTGAATCTCAATGAGATTGTTTGGTGTTGGTGTCCCTTGTTAATTTCACATTGTATATTTGAAATGTACCTGCCTCCTCACCAACAAACTGTTTTTTTGGAAGGAAAACACACATAGGCGAGTATAATTGAACCAAAAACGCCTTATTAAGGGCTCACAACGAAACAAAGAGGGAGGCAACGCTGGAGAAACAGCAGAAATTGTTGAAGCCTTTGACCCCCAGGGCAAACATCAATTCTTTTACTGCAAAATTGGTGGCCTGAGGAGTCCTTATGTAAGGGAGTGCAGTCTGGTCCAGAAGTCCCAGAGATCATGAAAGCAGCAGATGACATCTGTGTCCCCAGGCTGTGGTCATACAAGAGACTGCATCTTTTGTCAGACCATACTAAACCCAGGTCATCACTCTCTGGTCTTACTTCCACGCTTCCTTCCACGCTGTGGCTCTGGTGGTGGAATTGTGGCAGCAGGAGGAGGAGGAGGAGGATGGTCCAACTCAATCACGTCGGTCTTGGGTGTGATTTCGCCACTCACTCCCTTAGTTAGGACTTTATAAATAAGTTGCTCACACATGAGGCGTTGACCCTCCTGCATGCACTTCAGTTTGGTGGCAGCCATGCAGGCAAAGGCCTCTTCAGTAGTGGGTAAGGCTCTGAGGGACGCAGAAGCCTCCTGAATGAGCCTGAGCGCTGAATCCTGCATGTGAGTCGCCTTCCTCGCTCTTTTGTATGGAAGGTGGAGGGGAGGAACCTACGATTCTGTCAGGCTGCGACTGGTCCCAGGCTTCTCCTGGCTGCAACTTAGCCCCGCCTTCTCCTGGCTGCAACTTAGCCCCGCCTCCTCCTGGCTGCCACATTCCACAGCCTCCTCCTGGCTGAGGTCTTTCTGTGTATGAAAAAGGGACATAGTTTTAGTTTTTTATTCATCAATCACACACAATTGTCACCTCATGACTGTTGCTAATTGAATGTTACATAGTTACATAGTAGGTGAGGTTGAAAAAAGACACAAGTCCATTAAGTCCAACCTATGTGTGTGATTATGTGTCAGTATTACATTACATATCCCTGTATATTGCGGTCATTCAGGTGATTATCTAATAGTTTCTTGAAGCTATCAATGCTCCCCGCTGAGACCACCGCCTGTAGAAGGGAATTCCACATCCTTGCCGCTCTTACAGTAAAGAACTCTCTACGTAGTTTAAGGTTAAACCTCTTTTCTTCTAATTGTAATGAGTGGCCACGAGTCTTATTAAACTCTCTTCTGCGAAAAAGTTTTATCCCTATTGTGGGGTCACCAGTACAGTATTTGTAAATTGAAATCATATCCCCTCTCAAGCGTCTCTTCTCCAGAGAGAATAAGTTCAGTGCTCGCAACCTTTCCTCATAACTAAGATCCTCCATACCCTTTATTAGCTTTGTTGTTCTTCTTTGTACTCGCTCCATTTCCAGTACATCCCTCCTGAGGACTGGTGCCCAGAACTGGACAGCATACTCCAGGTGTGGCCGGACCAGAGTCTTGTAGAGCGGGAGAATTATCGTTTTATCTCTGCAGTTGATCCCCCTTTTAATGCATGCCAATATTCTGTTTGCTTTATTAGCAGCAGCTTGGCATTGCATGCCATTGCTGAGCCTATCATCTACTAGGACCCCCAGGTCCTTTTCCATCCTAGATTCCCCCAGCGGTTCTCCCCCCAGTGTACAGATTGCATTCATATTTTTGCCACCCAAATACATTATTTTACATTTTTCTACATTGAACCTCATTTGCCATGTAGTCGCCCACCCCATTAATTTGTTCAGGTCTTTTTGCAAGGTTTCCACATCCTGCGGAGAAGTTATTGCCCTGCTTAGCTTAGTATCGTCTGCAAATACAGAGATTGAACTGTTTATCCCATCCTCCAGGTCGTTTATAAACAAATTAAATAGGATTGGTCCCAGCACAGAACCCTGGGGAACCCCACTACCCACCCCTGACCATTCTGAGTACTCCCCATTTATCACCACCCTCTGAACACACCCTTGTAGCCAGTTTTCAATCCATGTACTCACCCTATGGTCCATGCCAACGGACCTTATTTTGTACAGTAAACGTTTATGGGGAACTGTGTCAAATGCTTTTGCAAAATCCAGATACACCACGTCTACAGGCCTTCCTTTATCTACATGGCAACTCACCTCCTCATAGAAGGTTAATAGATTGGTTTTTGGCAAGAACGATTCTTCATGAATCCATGCTGATTACTGCTAATGATATCGTTCTTATTACTAAAATCTTGTATATAGTCCCTTATCATCCCCTCCAAGAGTTTACATACTATTGATGTTAAGAAATATAATTGATGATCATTCCGAGCACAGCATTTTTCATTCTTGTCCCAATTATTTTTGCCCACTACTGTCTATTGATATGTAAAAAATGTTATTAAATCAGCAATTAGTGATCAATAATGACATCTAGTAAAGATCATTTATTTATTGACCAGAAATCTGTAGAAGAATGCTATATCTGGCTCAAGCTGGGATCCTCCACGTCTTCCTGGCTGGAAGTCCCAGGTTGGACATCGGAAGCCTCAGCTAGGGTGGAAGGAAGAGTGCAAGGAAGAGTGGAAGGAAGGGTTGAGAGGGATTCCCTGACTTCAGTGTGGTCTGACAGAAAACGCAGTCTCTCATAGTACCACAGCCTGAGGACATAAACGTCATCTGCTGCTGCTCCTGATCTCTGGGAATCCCTGACCTTCTTGTGCTCCCTAAGATAAGTGCTCCTCAGGCCACCAATTTTTGTTTTTAAATAGGGGATGGTTGCTGTGGGGACCACCGGCATCACCAACTCCAGCAGTTTCTCCAGAGCTGCCTGCCTCTTTTGTTTATTATTATTATGTGGATGTCTCACCTGCCACAGACAGGGCAGCTCCCTGTACTTGTCTATGAACAGGGGGAGGAAGTTGTGGTCATTGAAGCCATCCATTTTATCTGCAAGACACAACACAAGATAAACCCTAATGTCAGGCAAAACTCTCCTAATCTTGTTACAATATAGGCCTCAATCTAGAAGCAGTATAGGCCCAAGTTTAGATCTTACCTTCGTTATCACGATCGGCACCTCCTATACTCCTTCCTCGCTCACAGATCGTACGTACTACGGACGCGTGTTACGCTTTATACACACTGCGTATGCATGTAACTCCTCCCGCCCCTGATGTTCTTTCTAGTCTATTCCCCGCCCCTTCTCGTTCGGCGCAGTGGGGGAAGAGCACATGGCGTAGATACAGCAGGTGCGTGCTAATTATATCAACGAGGAGGAGGAGGAGGAAAGCCCGGAGCCGGAAACGTCCCAATCCAGAAGGAGACGATTTAAGGCATCAAATATGTCCTTTGGGGAGATGTTGGAGATGGTCGACATCCTGAAGAAGGCCGACTATGATGGAAAGTATGGGCCTTACCCCAACCCCAATGTCAGAAAGGCCAAGATCATGGCGAAAGTGGTCAAGAGTCTGCACCGGAATTTCGTGGTACGACGATTGAAAGATCAGCTCAGGAAGCGGTGGTCAGACCTCAAATTAAGAGAGCATGAGCAGTACAGAAAGATCTGGAGAGTGCTACAAAAAAGTAAGTAGTTGTGCTGTGTTCCTATTCTTTTTGTGTTTATTACGTTCGTGTTGCTCCATGTGCTTTAAAATGGCAACTTTCATGTTCATTGGCACATTATTCGTTCGGCCTATAAAACACCATTGTTTTGGCCATATGCATTTGCCCACATTTTTTAGGGCCTACTTGTCTGAAAATAATTTGGTTGTGTAGATGGGTTTGTTACTAGAATGAAATGCAAACTAGATTCTGTGTAAGGAGAGGACACTCAGCAGCTGTTTAGACATCTGGACGCTGGAGCACTAGTGTGGGACACAAGAACACCATTTTTATTAGGGGGCCCACACAGGTGCTCCAGTGTATACTATAGGGGTGTCTCCATCTGTGAAGCTTGTACAAAACAGGTAAAGTATTGATGCTTGACAAAGGACACTGAAAATTCTACATCTTGGAACTCTGCCAAAACAGACAATTGTACCCCACTTCCAAGCAATGTTTCATATTTATCGTTCTGCCATCAAATATCTGTGTGCTAAGTATACCATTTTTTGTTTTACATAGGGGAGAAAAGACTCGGAGGACACCCCTCATCCGAGGAGACCAGAGACCCCCCACCTCTGGAAGAAGGGGAAATACCCCAAAGACAAGAAGAGCAGGAGGATGAAGAAGACGTAGTGGAACTAGTCACAACAGGTGAGTGTCTGCGACCACAGGCTCAGGTAAGAGATGGATGCCGGCATATTTATAATACATGTTTTTTTTTATTTCTATCTTTTTAGGTGATCGTGATGTTGTGGATCCAGGGCATTTCACCTCGGAAAGTGCCCAGATCCTGATCGGGGAGATCATGGGGTGTAATGTTGCATTGGAAAACATCAAGAAAAACATCAATGATGTTATTCAAAAAAATAAGAACATCATTGATGTTTTGGGGAGAGTTTAAAACCCCTCCAAAGCCCTTTCTTTTATGGTGTGCTACAATTTTAAAAATTTTTGAAGAATTGTAGAAAAGCCAAATTTTGAAGATGCACACAGTGTGTCAACATGTGCTATCTGCCATCACGGGAGATCAATGGACGTGTTTTGGGGGTGCAACCCCTCCCTCAATAATAAAGTAGCTGAGAGGAAGGGGTTGCTCCCCCAAAACACGTCCCTTGATCCCCCGTGATGGTAGCTAGCACATGTTGACATTCGTAAATTGGTGTGCATCTTCAAAATTTGGCTTTTCCTGGGGTGACTTCACCCCATCTGAACGCAATATCAAACACAGTTCCTAAATACTCATGTCTGATATTGCCTTCAAGTTCTACCTAATGTGAACTTTGTAAGTTCAAAATTATGGATGGACATTTCGACTTTTTCTAATGCCACCCCAAAAATTGTTATACAAAAAACACGTTGGTTTGTTTTAAAAAACCTTTTCTAAATGCACATGTGATTGTATTAAAAAGATTGTTAATCAAGAATGTATGGATAATTGTCTCAACGCTACAACACTTTTGTGGTGCTCCAATTGCTGCTTTCTGTGACAATGGGTGTTATTTCATAAGGGCAAATCCACTTTGCACTACAAGTGAAGTTTCAAGTGAATAGTAAATAACACCCAACAGTGCTTTGTATAAGGTTACACAATCACGCCATTTTCAGGACTCACCACATTTCTGTCAGAGTCAGCTAAAACAAACACAAGCAGTAAATGTCACCAAAGATTTGCTTATTTTTTTTTATTTGATAAAGGTTTCACACATTGTCTGGCTTATTGAAGGCCCCCCTACCCGCAAAGAATTCAAGGTATCTTAGCCAGACATCACGGGCACTCAGGGAGGGCAAGCCAGGACGGCCACTTTCAAGCGCCGTCGGGGTTGGTTCATTTTGAATTCCGGCTTCAGGCCCAACTAAGCCAGCATAGTTGCCAGAATGTTGCGGTAAAAAGTTATGTAGAACACAGCACGCCAGGATAATGTGATTATCAACATGGCTAGAAAACGGTTGGCTGCTCAGAACGCAGTAACAGAACGCACTGAATAACAGCAAGGCCTGTGAAGAACGACCTGAAAAACAGTAACGAACGAACAAGAACACAATGACTAATAAAAGTCATGCATAGCTTGCTTGCATGCACTGAAGAGCAGATACAAACCCACAAGCACAAACTGAACAGCAGAAAATGATCTGAAAACCACGAGTCTGAAAAAGCGCGAATCGTCTCTCACCAAACTTTTACTAACACGAGATTAGCAAAAGGAGCCCAAAGGGTGCCGCGCTTGGTTCTGAACTGGCCTTTTCCAGGCTCGTCGTACGTGGTTTAAGTCACCGCGTTCTTGGCGATCGGAAATTCAGACAACTTTGTGCGACCGTGTGTAAGCAAAACAAGTTTGAGCCAACATCCGTCTGAAAAAATCCTAGGATTTTGTTTTCGGAATGTCCGACCGTGTGTACGGGGCATAAGAGGTGTGTTCCTCTGAATGGAATAGTAGCATATAGAAAAAACAGGAGGGGTTCCCAAGAGATTCATCAACGAGAAACAGCCGGTATATAGTCAAAGTTGGTTAAATGTTTATTAAGCAATTCCACACAGACACTAGAAACAATAAAAAGTTGTATTTAAATAACCTCCACCACATTCAATTTAAAATTTGACAACGTTGTCAGAGGACACAGGTAGCCACCACAGACACTCATACCACACATATACTCTATTAGCCACATTGTTATATGCTGAGTCTGTGATTAATTGGATCACAGAGCCAACAGGGCTGGCATTTGGAATTCCATATAATGCTCCACACGGGAGAATAACAACTTCACAGATAACTTCAGTAGCAATCTAAATAGCGGTCCATATGAGACATGTTCCCTACTGGAGGGAATAAACCCAGATGGTTCCGGTGGGTGAAAGGGGAAATGGGAGGGAGTGGACAGGACAGATCCGGAGATATTGAGGCCCGAAACGAAAGAAAAGAAGAGACAAATAGAGAAGGGCCGGGCATGATAGTGTGAAAAGGAGGAGGCAACATAGGGTTAAATAGCAGTTTTGCAAGGAAGGGGAGGAAAGGATTGGTGTAAAAGATCAGAGTGTGGGGGGGGGGGTTGCTTATTTAAGGGGGAGGTGAGGCTCCCCAGCAGTGGTAGGGGCAGAAGAGTAGGAAGCAGTTTCCCATCCACCCTCCCTGTTTGTTTTTGTCTGTTTGCTTGTTTTCTTTATTTACAGGAGCAGTGCGAGCAGGTTCCGTCATAGCAGCTGAGCAGTGGCCTTTGGTCTTTGATGATGTAAGAAAAACATACGAGATGGAAGTGTTGGGGACTCATCGGTAGTATGTGCCCCTCTGGTGTATTCCAGTTAGAACGGTTAGCTGGAATACGGTAATGGTTGCACTGCGGTTAGTGGATTGTCTCCAAGCTGGTGTGTTACAGCTGGGGGCCTATCATGGAAAAAGGTCCAGCAGTGTAGAGGTGGAATATGTGTTAATTTTGGGGTGTCGTCAAAGACCAACAGACTGAGTGACTGATAGTTTTGTTTACAGATGTTTATGTGTTAAAGGTTGTGAAATTTTATTATTTTTGTTAATAAAAAGGCTGCTATGGCCATTTGTACTCCAATTCCAGGTGTAGTTTCGTTAATTTAGATAACGATAAGGGGAGTACGAGTGGTTGGGCAGATATCAAGAAGGTTGGGGACATCTGAACTACACTGGTCAAGTACACAGTAGTTGGGGAGCAGGGAGAACAGCCGGTTAACGGCAAAGGACAGTCTGAGCCCGCGTTGGGTATCCCGCTGGGGCTAGAGGAACAGCTACCAGGTGCATGTAGAGGATGTGAGTGTATATTTAAAGTTCAATACCCAGCCGGGTGTAATAAATATTGATACAGCTCACCACTCTCCTGGTAGTTCGTTCAAGGTTATCCTGCAAACCGACCGTCCGATCATCCAGTCAGTGTAGAGAGGGAAGTTCCTCTCACTGCTCCACGTGTGTAATTGGCGTCTTGCGCTGTCACTGCAGACGTCCAGGGATCTCTTCCACATCCAAAGCATTTTTCCGGGGGAGTCTAGTGGGGAATGTCTGTAGTCGGCAAACCATGCCCTCAGAGCATAGGGCGTGATGGCGTCATGCTGACGTGTTTCACTCGTGACACGAGTTTCCTCTGACAACATTGTCAACTTTTAAATTGAATGTGGTGGAGGTTATTTACATACAACTTTTTATTGTTTGTAGTTGAACAAATTTACCAACTTTTGCTAAATATCGGCTGTTTCTCATTGATGAATTTCTTGGGAGATCCTCCCCTTTTTTTTATTCACTAGTAACATTGGTCGAACTGTACCAGTCCACAAAAACAATTCTGCAACATTTTGCAGATTATCACCATTGAGTGAACAATTTATCCCACAGGGCCTCTGCCTTAGATCAGTGTCAGATTTCAGTAGACGGTAATGATTTAGGCCTCATATACTTGGGCCTACCCATCCACACACCCGTGCGAAGGGCCGTCTTTGCCTGCACGGGATGCACAGGTGTTCTGTGTGCAAGTGTTCCGTCAATAGAGCCAACTTGTCAAAATCTCCAATTATGTCACTTCTGGTGACTCTCCAGCAGCAGTAATTGCAGATTTCTGTGACTTGCCTGTTTTCACAGAAGACCGGCAATGTATACACTCATAGCTCCCAACTGTCCCTGATTTCGAGGGACTGCCCCTGATTTGGAACAAAGTCCCTCTGTCCATCATTCCTCCTCATTTGTCCCTCATTTTGGACTGATGCGTATACTTGTATATAAAATGCACTGTTTATCTATCAAAAAGTGTTTTACAATGCTAAACCTTTCATCCCGTTTCTAAATTGTTGCATTTGTACATTTCATAGACCAGTATAAAGGAATAGAAGTGGTAAAAAAGCACTTGTGGGTTTAACTACAACTTTTTTTGTATAATTCTCCTTGTCTAAGGAGGGTGTGGCAGGGGGTGTGTCCTATGCCAACATACTTTTGCTAATAGGTGTCCCTCGTTCCCATCTCAAAAAGTTGGGAGGTATGTACACTACGGTTCATGACGAGTTGGCTGTTTTGATAGAACAGCTGCTAAGGAGTAAAAAAGTTGTCACTGCCTTGTGGGCGGCCATGTTGTTGGTTGCTAGTGGGCAGACTAACAATGTCCACTCATTATATCATGTACCGTAGTATATAGGCTGCTGGTGTTCTGTGAAAACAGGCAAGTCGCAGAAATCTGCAATTACTGCTGCTGGAGAGTCACCAGAAGTGATGTAATTGGAGATTTTGACGAGTTGGCTCTTTTGACAGAACACATGTCTACTGGGACGCAATGGCTGCACGGACACAGATGCTGGTCCCAATTCAACAGCCATGTAGTGTGGGTGCATGTCCCTGAATGTATACAGTGGGGGTTATTTACGAAAGGCAAATCCACTTTGCACTACAAATGCAAATTACAAGTGCAAAGTGCACTTGAAATTGTACTGAAAGTGCACTTGGAAGTGCAGTTGCTGTAGATCCGAGGGGGACATGCAAGGAAAATAAAAAATAGCATTTTAGCTTGCACATGATTGGATGATAAAATCAGCAGAGCTTCACCTTATTTGAGATCTACCCCTCAGATTTACAGCAACTGCACTTCCAAGTGCACTTTCAGTGCAATTTCAAGTGCACTTTGCACTTGTAGTTTGCACTTGTAGTGCAAAGTGGATTTGCCTTTAGTAAATAACCCCCAGTGTTTGTTCAGGGACATGCACCTGAATGACTGTTGTATTCTGACCAGCGGCTGTGTCCACGCAGCCACTGCGATACAATAAACATGAATGGAACTGCCTGCACACGGATGCACAGAACACCTGTGCATTTGGGTGAGAAAAGATGGTCCTTTCCATGGGTGTACAAATAGGTATGCCCATGGGGATAAGGCCCTAAAGTTTCAAGATAAATGTTCTGCCTAACAGCAGGTAATACAGAGTGCCTGCTACTACCTTTGTTAGCCAGAAAAGGTTTATTTGTGTGCCTTTTCCTAGGGGCCTGGGTGTGTCTAAGGCCCCATTCACACCTGAGCGTAGCGTTTTTGAGTGTTTTTCAGGCGTTTTGCCGTGCGTATTTGCGCGTTTCCATTCAGCGTTTTCCGGCGTTTTTGAGCTTTGGCGTTTTTTATATTATCCAATAGGAAAAATGATCATCTGTTTCATCATTTTGTTGCTATGTTGTCATCTGCTTCCTGGGTGAATATGCTCCAAAAACGCCCAAATCTGCCCAATTCGAGCGACAAAAAAGGGTCCAGAACTTGTTTGAGCTTCAGGCGTTTGGCTTCAGGCGACTTGGAGTGGAGATGTGAACCATCTCCATAGAGAATAATGGATTTTTCCCCCTCAAGCGTTTTGTAGCTTGAGGCTTCAAGCTACAAAACGCTCAGGTGTGAATGGGGCCTTAGTTCAAAAGACAGGATTTTCCAAAAATCAGTGACATGAAATCAGTGGGGCACAATATTTTCAGCAATATACAGTGTTTCATCAATAAACATTTTTCAAGTAGTAACCATTATTTAATATCTGAAGATCTCTTTTTTTCTGTTAGTAGTTGTGTGCTGGTATCCTGACCCTGAAGGAAATCAGTTGTACACCGTTACAGCGTTCCCGTGCACTCAGCCTTACCTTTGTTCCAGCAGCTCTCACCTCAGGTAACCTTGCACGCCATATCAACAAAGTTTAATCCTGTGGTTGTGTCTGAGAAGAGTGTGCATAATCAGCAACTCTGTGTTTGTGATTATGTACAACATTCATTAAAAATAAGAAAACACTCATTGCAAAAAATGTGTTGTGCGAGCTACAGGTTTATCATGTCTACTTACTCAAATAAACGTAGTCGTAAATAAAACAAACACATGAACCGCATTTTTCTTTTTTGCCAAAATCCTTGTGGAATAAACAGATGACTGAGAGACTGATTTTAGAGGCGAACTACAGGAAATATTGTCTATCTTGCACAATACATCATGTTTTGCATCAAACAAAACCTTGCTTTGCAGCAGGAATCTTGCATGTCATGTAATACTGCAATTTGTGTAAAACATCCCCAACTTTCTATTATTCTTACATGTGTTAACAGAGCGTTTGAAATAAAATGCTTTTGAGTGATGCTACAACTCAGCACAGAGAAACAGTAGAGCAAACAGTTGAGATAATTTTCAATGTATGTGTGTATATATACAGTTGTGCTCATAAGTTTACATACCCTGTCAGAATTTATGATTTCTTGGCCATTTTTCTGAGAATATGAATAACACAAAAACTTTTCTTTCACTCATGGTTAGTGTTTGGCTTGAAGCCATTTATTATAAACCAACCGTGTTTACTCTTTTTAAATCATAATCACAACAGAAACTAGCCAAATGACCCTGATCAAAAGTTTACATACCCCAGTTCTTAAAGTGGTGTTCCGGTCGAAATGATAATTTTTAAATAAAAATACCCCTATAATACACAAGCTTAATGTATTCTAGTACAGTTAGTCTGTAAACTAAGGTCTGTTTTGTTAGTTTATAGCAGTAGTTTGTTATTTTATAAACTTACATCAGGCCGTGGCCATCTTAAGTGTGGTCATCTGAAGCCAGACTGTATTTCTTCCTGGATCTCATCCTTGCAGATCTCGCACATGCTCAGTGCAGCACAAGCAGTGTAATAGGATTCAGGTCAGGTTTCCATAGCAACAACAGTGTCAGAGGAAGTTGCCGCCCCTTCCCAGAAGGCATTGCAAACAGGAAATGATGCGATGGGCCACGGCCAGGGAGGAGGAAGTGAAAAATTAATACAGCAGATATACAGTAGGTGCTGAGAAAAAAAAAAATTAAAATATCCAATTCGTTTACAGTGCACAGTTTAGTGAGGGATGCTGAAGAGTTGTAAAAGTGGGTGGAACTCCACTTTAATACCGTGTATTGCCCCCCCTCCCCTTTAACATCAATGACAGCTTGAAGTCTTTTGTGGTATTTGTGGATGAGGCTCTTTATCTTCTCAGATGGTAAAGCTGCCCATTCTTCTTGGCAAAAAGCCTCCAGTTCGTGTGTCTCAATGACATTGAGATCAGGAGACTGAGATGGCCACTCCAGAACCTTCACTTTATTCTGCTGTAGCCAATGACAGGTGGACTTGGCCTTGTGCTTTGTATCATTGTCATGTTGGAATGTCCAAGTACGTCCCATGCACAGCTTCCTGGCTGATGAATGCAAATGTTCCTCCATTATTTGATAACATACTGTGTTCATCTTGCCATCAATTTTGACAAAATTTCCTGTCCCTTTGTAGCTCACACATCCCCAAAACATCAGTGACCCACCTCCATGTTTTACAGTAGGAATGGTGTACCTTTTTATCATAGGCCGTGTTAAATCCTCTCCAAATGTAGTGCTTATCATTGTGACCAAAAAGCTCAATTTTGGTCTCATCACTCCAAATGACTTTGTGCCATTGTGACTTTGTGGGATACTTTGTGGCATTTGCGTAGTAATGGCTTTCTTTTGGTGACTCGACCATGTAGTCCATCTTTCTTCAAGTGCCTCCTTATTGTGCATCTTGAAACAGCCACACCTCATGTTTTCAGAGAGTTCTATATTTCATCTGAAGTTATTTGTGGGTTTTTCTTTGCATCCTGAACAACAGTTTGAACACTGCTGATTGGCATTCTCGATTCCTTGGATATCTATATCCCTTTCCTGTTCAACAGTTCAACTACCTTTTCCCTTTTGCTTTCAGAACCGCTTTAATTCTTCGTGACATAGATTCAACCAGCTGTTGGAAACATTCCTCAGAGATTTTGATCCATATTGACATGAAAATCCACTTTGCACTGCACTGAAAGTGCACTTGGAAGTAAAGTTGCTGTAGATCTGAGGGGACATGCAAGGAAAATAAAAAACAGCATTTTAGCTTGCACATGATTGGATGATAAAATCAGCAGAGCTTCCCCTCATTTCAGATCTACCCATTAGATTTAGAGCGACTGCACTTCCAAGTGCACTTTCAGTGCAAAGTGTATTTGCCTTTCATAAATAACCCCCATTGCCATGTTCAAAAAAACAGTTTTAGATGGTTTGAGCTTTCTGACATGGTGCATTATCCTGCTGGAAGTAGCCATCAGAAGATGTGTACACTGTAGTCATAAAGGGGATGGACATGGTCAGCAACAATACTCAGGTAGACCATGGCATTCAAACGATGCTCAATTGGTACTAAGGGACCCAAAGTGTGCCAAGAAAATACCCCCCCCCCCCTTCCACACAGTATTACACCACTACCACCAGCCTGAACCATTGATACAAGTCAGGATGGATCCATGTTTTCATGTTGTTTACTGCCAAATTCTGACCCTAACATCTGAATGCTGCAGCTGAAATCAAGACTCATTAGACCAGGCAACGATTTCCTGTGAGAATTGCAGCCTCAGTTTCATGTTCTTAGCTGACAGGAGTATGGTCTTCTGCTGCTGTAGCCCATCTGCTTCAAGGTTCGATGTGTTGTGGATTCAGAGATGGTACTCTGCATACCTTGGTTGTAACGAGTGGTTATTTGAGTTACTATTGCCTTTCTATAATCTCAAACCATTCTGCCCATTCTCTTCTGACCTCTGACATCAACAATATGAAAATCCCGGTAGATCAGCAGTTTTTGAAATATTCAAACCAGCCTGTCTGGCACCAACAACAATGCCATGTTCAGAGTCACTTAAATCCCCTTTCTTCCCCATTCTGATGCTCGGTTTGAACTTCAGCAAGTTGTCTTCACCACATCTAGATGCCTAAATGCATTAAGTTTCTGCCATGTGATTGGCTGATTAGCAATTTGCGTTACCACACAATTGATAAGGTGTACCTAATAAAGTGGCCGGTGAGCATATATATACTGTATATACTGTATATTGTAATTGACAGACCCTGCTGGTGTAAGAGATTATGCTCAAAAAACAGAGAGACTGCACAGCCCAAACTGGTGCAAATTGATAGCCAAGAAGCTGAATATTGTTTGTACCACTGTGATGCTGACAAACCTCTTTTGGGGTAAACCAGAGGTAAAGGTCATTTTGCTGAGGAACACTTTCCCATATGGAACTTCCAGCTAGTGGGCTTCATCAGCCAGTAAGTTGGTGGCTCTATTCACCTTGTAAGACTTAATAACATTACAAGTAACATAGAGGTGACGTTTCTGGCAATACAACTTTTCCTCTCTAAAGTAGAAAGGACTCCTAAATAATGCCGTTATTCTACACGGCAGGCCTGTCAATAATGAAATATTGAAACAGTAGTTTTAGAATTAAATGATACGTTGAGGAATCAATACTGAATTTGACTGCTAACAAACCACAACGTTTTTCAGCTTGGTTTTACTAGTGAGTATTAAACATGGCTTCTTTTGCAGCACATGTTCAATTAACATGCTGCTATTTGTTTCGTTCCAGATTTCATATAAAAAAACATACATTCTCTGTAGAACCTTCTACACATGTCCTAATCTGTCACACGGCCAAGTCAGACATACTATGTAGTGCCTCCCTGCCAGCTATCTGGGTGTCCTGCTATACACTTGACCACAATTACCACCCGCTTAGAGTAAACTATACTACTTGCAAGGCAGTCTTTTAAGTTTTATCAAGCTGCTTCTGTAATAGACGCTTAAAAAATTATTATTATTAAAATCGTATGTCAGAGAAAATTGTTTCCTGCAACATACATTATCCTTGTGTGGGAGAAGGCGTGTGTCCTTAAATGACATTCCTAAAAATATGATTGATATTTTTCTGCTGTGAGAAATTCCCTTATTAAATAGCAAACATACCGATGCCTACATTTTTGGCAACTGTATCCATTATATAGGACATTCAGGCCCTTGGGAAACCTGGATCTCTGGACTTTACCCTCTGAAAACTCATGTATTTTGCCTTCTAGATATTTCTAAATATTGTTTTGAGTGTTGTTAATGCAAATGATATACATATGCATGTTTGTCTATTATGGACTTTTTGATAAGTTGACTCCTTACCTGATTATTTTAAGGAATGCCCATGGTTCTTTGTTATGATTCAGTGATGCAAGGGAGGAATTTCTACCATGCAAGCTGCAAGGGGTAACTTCTACAGTGAAGAAGCCCTGTCCACCATTTGAATGGCCTGGGGTTGTGGATGATGGTGATTTTGGTAGTGGCTAGTGGACAGCACTCATACTTTGCATGCCTGAAGCACATGAGGAATATTCAGAAGTTCAGATCCAATGACAATAGAAGAGACTATGATAGCAATTTTTTTTTTTTTTTTGCATAAACATTTTATTGAGAAGATACAAACTTAGCATATACATCCATGGCTCAGCAAGCCTGTCTTATCAATACATATGTGATTACAGTTCAATCAGATAGAGGCACTCTGAACCCGGATTAAACAACTTTAGATTATGAGCAGAGAGTCAAAGGTGATTACGATGTCTAGTTGAAAGAAAAGGGAGAAAAGGGAGTTAACTTAGAGAGAGAGGGGTACATAGGAAAAGACGGGAAAGGAAAGAGAGAAAAACAGAAGATATATATAATAAATAAAAGGGGGGGGAGAAAGATAAGGGGAAGGGAGGAGGGGGGAGGCACTGGGGCGAAGAGCAAAATATTTTATTTACCTGTAACAGTATTAATTCAATATACCTGTTGGAATGTGGGTGCAGACAACAATAAGTGGATTTGTAGCCATACAGAGAGTTTCAGCCAAATGGTGAGGAGGTGATGCCCCTATGAGGTTAGGCCAAAGAGAAGAAGAATGGATCTACCGCTTGTGAGCCCTAGCCCCTAGAGGTCTTAATGTTGAAGTTAACATAAATGTTTTTTATGAAATAGTTTTTTAGCAATTAAGTTTTTTATACAATTTATGATAACAGAGCTATAGAATTTTTACCAGTTTATTAATTTGTAAAAGTAATGATATTAAGGCATGTTTATACTGGGACCTTATGGGAATATAAAAGATTGAGAAATGGTTTATATGTAGCCTGTAGGACGGGAAGGACCAATGGATGGTGCCGTAAAATGAAGAGAAAGTGGTTGGCTTCCCTTCCATGAAGATGAAGGTGGTCCATCTTTCAAAACACATTACTACATGGTGGGAGAGGTTTTGATTCATCAAAGTCTGTTTTTGGATGCTGGCCTTCAACACATGGGACTAGGGGAAGTCTGCCACTTTGAATGTGCTGAAACTAGCTGTTTTTATTATACAAGGAGAGACATTTTCCACCAGAAACCCCCTCTCCTAATCTGGGACCTCCAGGTACCCCGTCACCTAGTTCAGTATCTGCCTTATACCCCCCCCATCCAGGGGCCTTTGACACACCAACCACAATTTCCTAGTCAAGGGCTTCTTCTGCATCCCCCTCCCCCCTCAGTCCAGGGCTTTCTCTGCACTTCCTTCATTGTCCAAGGCCTCCTCTACAGCCCCCCCCCCCCAAGTTCAGAGCCTCCTCTGCACCCTGCCCTCTGGAACCAGGTCCTCTGCCACACCAACACCATATTTCAAGTCCAGGGCCTTTTCTACACCCCCCAGTCCAGGGCCTCCAGGGTACTCCCCTCCTAGTCCAGGGCCTCCTCTGCATCACCCAGTCCAGGGCCTTGACTGCACCCCCCCAGTCCAGGGCCTCCTGTGTACTCCCCTCCTAGTCCAGGGCCTCCTCTGCGTCTCCTAGTTAAAGGTCTCCTCTGCACTCCCTTGCTAGTCCATGGCCTTCACTGCACCTCCCAGTCCAGGGCCTTTTCTCCTAATCCAGGGTCTCTGCCACACCAACCCTTTTCTAGTCCAGGGCCTCCCCTGCACCACCCCACCACTCCAGAGCCTCCTCTGCACCTCTCCAGTCCAGGGCCTCCGCTGCACCCCCCCCCTTATCACCCCAGGGCCTCTTCTGCACCACCTCCCCCAGCCCAGGGCCTTCTTCACTCCCCCCATCCCAGAGCCTCCTCTGTCCAGGGTCTCCTTTGCCCCCCCAAGTCCAGGGACTCCTTTTCCCCCCCCAGGTCAGGACCTCCTCTGCGCCCCCCTTAGTCCAGGGCCTCCTGTACACCCCCAGCCCAGTGTCCCCTCTGCACCCCCATCAGCGCAAGGCCCCTGCTGCACACCCCAGACCAGGGCCTCAAATGAGCCCCCTACCCCAGTCCAGGGTCTCCTCCGCACCCCCCCTAGCCCAGGGCCTCCACTGCCCCCTCCAGTCGAGGGCCTTCTGCACACAAATCCCTCTCCTTGTCTTAATAAATGCCTTCTGGTTCCATGAAGGCTCTCCAATGCTGAAGCATCGCTCTGGAATGCCTTTCTATAGTGCTGGCGGGCGGGAGGAGCAGAATGATTCAGCGCTAGTGCGCCTGTGCAGTCTCCCTCCTATTTGGTTCTCAGGTATTTGGCAAACTATGTACACTTGATCGGGCGGCAGTGACACCCTTAGAGCAGCGCTTTCCAGTGTGGGTGGGGGTGGCAGAACCCCTGGCAGCGCCCCCCTAGATGTGTCACCCGGGGCATGTGCCCCCCCTGTTTCCCCCTAGTTTTGGCCCTGATCGGAGATGATGGCTTGCTGCAATGATATACAGTGATATCAAAGCAGCCAAATATTGTACATGACCACTGCCACAGCAGTACAGTGTCATCACCCTGTACTTGCTCTTGTGACAGTATATGACTTTTTTTTTTTTTTTACATACTGTCACCAGAGCAGTGCAATGTCACTATAGTGACATTATGATGTTGTGGCTATTGATCAGCACTGGCTGCTGCACTGGCATACAGTGTCATCAGTGCAGCAGCCAATGTCTCTGATCAATAAACAGAGCAGTATAATGTCACTATAGTAACTCAGTACTTCTCTGGGTGGGGGGAAGGGGGGGGGGTGTCATCTGCTCTGAAGTGCTTACTACAATCCCAGTGACTGTGGAAAATACTCAGTTTCCTCTCACATCCGACTGCTGTGAGAGGACATTATTCAAAGGCAGCTTTTGTTTACAAGTGTAGTCCCTGTGATTGGTCACAGCGATCACATTGTACAGGGCATTTTCACTGGCCCTGTACTGATGTACTCCAATCTGTAATCCGCTATGTCCGAGGGACACAGTGATCACAAAGTGTGGTGCTGCACTCTAGAAGCCGCAAATGGCAACCAATGTGGGAGGCTATATATATATATATATATATATATATATATATATATATATATATATATATATATATATTTATACAGTATATGCTCTCCTGCATCGACAAAGCTCCTGTTTATGTACATGGACCAGATGGGAGGAACTCAATATATCCTTTATTTTTTTAATTCGGGCTGTGTAAGTACCTGTATTTGACATGGCATCAGCCTTTTTTAGTCCCTATACAGAAGAGTAAAGGCTGGGGGAGGGAGATGGCAAATGGAGCCAATCAGTTGTGCTACAGTGCTAGGACCATGCTGATTGGATGAGAGAACAGAGTGACAAAGAGATGAGATCATTCTGCTTCTACTTTTAGGCCACTTTCACATTGAGGCACTTTACAGGTGTTTTTGTGCTAAAAATAGCGCCTGTAAAGCGCCTGTACAACTGCCTCTTCTGCAGCCCCCGTGTGAAAGCCCGAGTTATTTCACACTGGGGCGGTGCGTTTGCAGAACAGGAAAAAAAGTCCTGCAAGCAGTATCTTTGGGGCAGTGTGGGAGCGGGGTATACACCACTCCTCCACTGCCCCTGGCCATTGAAATGAATGGGTGCCACTTTCAAAGAACATTAAAAACGATTTGAAAGTGGCGCTAAGCGGGCGCTTTTAACCCCTTCCGAGGGGTTAAAAGCACCCCACTAGCAGCCCCAAAGCCTCGCTCTAACAGCAGTAAGCTTTACCACTAGCGCACCTACCGCTTCAGTGTGAAACGGTCTAACTGTTCTGTCACAGGATGGGGAGGAGAAATGTAAGGCAGCATTGTACAGCATTGTCCACTGCGGTGTTAATGCAAGGGCAAGGCAAAAAGCCCTTTTTTTCCTGAGGGGTCAGTTCACACTAATGCACAGTGTTGTTGTTGCATTTTTGCACAGTGGGTTGAGGTGAGATGCAAAGCTTCATAATGCATGCAAAACATGGCAAAACCATAAAAGTCAAAGAAGAAAAAACAAAATAATGCACTGCAACGGCTGTGGAAAAAAAAATCAGCTTGTGCATGTTATGTTCACGCTAACATACGTACTATGGTGTTAAACAAGCCCTAACTGCAGCAGACAAAAATAAGGTCTTCTGCCCTGCCAGACAGGGCTGCGTGGTGTGGCACAGCTGTGTCAATTTTAGGACTGAACAGAAATACAAATCCTTCAGCAAGTTAAACAGTTCTTATATACTGTGTGTATTTAATCTATGTATTTAGCTGTTTGCCTGGATTTTAGATTTTAATGATTTGGTTTGCATATACTTTTATACAGCATATATATATGTGTATGGTGCAACATGCACTAATAAGAAAATAAAAGTACCATCAAAGGTCCTTTTACAAACATGGTAATGCTAATGCTTTAGGTATATCAGCACGGAAAAATGCATTCTTGAAACCCAACTTATGAAAAACAGCATAAACATGTACGTAGACAGTGAACATATCTCAGGAATTAAAAGAATGTGAATGAGATCAAGCATTCTTTCTTTTCCAGTTAATGTTAAAAAAAAAATTGTATTACTGGCACCCACACACTTTCAGGCCAGACCTGCATATTTGGAAAGTCCAAAGAGGAATGCTGGACAGTAGCCAATACCATGGAATTTACATCAGCCGGCTTCACAGCCTGCTTCTTGATACACCCTGCCTTTTCCAACAGCATATTTACCATGCTGAGTTTATTGGAACTGCCAAGGCGTTTCAAAGTGGAGCTTAGGAAGTCGTGTACGATCACCGCTCACTGATGAACTTTCCCAAGTTAAATTTGTTTTTATATACGTGTATGAGATAAATGCAGCCAAACAGCTGACTTTATTTGGACATGCAGATAGCTTACAAAATCCAGACAGTACACTTGGTAGTTTATGCAGATAGTGCCTTGTATGTTACAAACCACTATATTCTTAAAGAGGAACTGCAGTCTGCTCACATATTTTATAATAAAAACATCTTTGCCATTCTGAAACGTCCCTCCAACCACTTTGCATATTATTTTATATATACTGTGATTCTGTACTTGCCAAATAGGCTGCAGAAATCTCCATCCACTGAGTCTGGCTGCAATCATTTTAATTGTGGGCAGCTGAAGCTGCTGCCTGTTCACTTCCTGGATTTACACAGACACACAGAGTCATAACTCCATCTCTGCAGCTCTCATTGGCCCTCTTATGACTCGGCCCCCCTCCCTCCCTTCCTGGCAAAGTCTCATGAGCGTGAGAGAGAGAGCTGTGCATGATGTTATAAGCCTAGGCTAATGACCAGACGAGAAACAGGAAGTGTGCTGTATAAGGTATTTTCTGGCAGAAAAAAAAATGTTTTACTATCCAAAGTTAAAACAACAAGGGCAGAAGATTTAATAGATGGAATTATAAAAAAATTACTGAAGTTCCACTTTAACTAGCTCAAAATTTTCTGCTAGGAACTATCTGCAGGGCACATTTCTTTCAGATTCTGCTTGAGATCCCACCACTGGACCATTGCAAACCTACTGATGATATTGTGACTGCCAGGCACCAGTAACATTGCTCAGGCCATTCATAAAGAAGCTGGCCCGGGTCTTAACAAGAGAGCCTGCTCCAAGGATTACAGTCCTGTCCAGATAATCCCTCACATACATTGCTGGCGCTGTTGTGCGGTGCTTTCCTGTCCCGGTATTTTTAACAGATGCCTTACTAAAACTCTATCACCTTCTTTTAAAGCCATCTTCAAAAGGCATTTTTTTTAGTTTTGGATAGAGTAGAGAGGAATTAGAACTCCTGTTTTTTATTTAGCTGCATCTGCCCCCGTTAGGGAGATTCACCCACTCTATTTGTCCTGTTTACCATTATTATTGAAAGTGAAAGAACATATAAAATTTTGGGTTGTCCCCAGAAAAGTAATAGAAGGGACATTTTGCAGCGGGGACACTAATTCTGGTGACCTGGGGGTTATGGGACAGGAAGTGAATTTCCCTAATGGGAAACAGATAGCAAATAAAAAAACTTGACAGGGGTTATAACTCTCCCGTACCCTATCTAAAATTAAAAAGATCTGCTTTAAAGAGTTTCTCTACTTTTGTTGGAAAAAAATTATCTCCTCTGGGTAATCAGTGTACAATGTCCTACCTGTTTCTGCTCTGGAGAAATAGCTCTTTGTTGTTTGTCAATGTGCTTGTGCAGAGTGAATCGGAATGGGAGTGACTTTTTCTTAAATAATCAGCTGATGCATTTGCAGTGTTCTAATGAGGAAAGTTGCAGCGTCTACATTCCTTTGGAAGTAATAAACCCTTTGGGAATATCTCACCACAAATGAAAGTTTTGTTGCAGAGGATGCCTAAAATTTGAATTGTATCTGGGAAAATCAATGAGCCAATCACACAAACAGGAAATTACCTTTCTGGGGAAGTTCTGCACACCCTCAGTGAACATAAAATTCAGAAATTCTGATCTGAAAGTCAGTGGCTTAAAAGTATTGAAGTCACTGGATCATTATGGAAGCCAGTTAATCCACATTTTTGAAAGGAAACAAGGGCAGCTCCTGTATTTCTCTCACCGCAGACAACCTATGTACATCAACAGACTTAGAGTTAAAGTGATTGTAAAGTCTCAAGGATTTTCACCTTAATGCATTCTATGCATTAGGGTGAAAAACCTTCTTCTTTGCTCCAGCTGCTCCCCCAGAGCCCCCTTTTTCTTACCTGAGCCAGATCTGATCCAGCGATGTGCACAAGCCCATCTGCTCCAGCCGCCCGCACAGGTGCCCCCATAGAAAGCAGCTTTCCGTAGGGGCACCGATGAAGGGGAGGAGCCAGGAGCACTGGCGGGGCAACCCAGAAGAGGAGGATCAGGGCTGCTCTGTGCAAAACCCTTGCACAGAGCAGGTAAGTGTAAACATGTTTGTTTTTTTTTGTTTTTTTAAACAAACCTTTACAACCACTTTAAGTATGTCCTAGCTTTCATACATTCTCAGTTAAGGTGCCGATACCCTGTTCAGTCGTTGCAGGTAAAACAGATGTGAGCACTGGGGGTCATCAGGCCAGGTGGGTATTCCTTAGGGGGCAACAACAACTCTCTGTAACATTCCAATCTTCAAAGGTGATAGAAAGTGATGGCAGAAAAAAGATGAGGTGGTCCATTGAGTCTGTCCTATTTTTTATTTTTTTGAGCAATGTATAATTTTTTTTTTTCATATCTATGTTTGCCCCAGGCACGTCTGAATCCACTTAATGTTGATTCCCTCATTAACTAAAGGTGTCTACATCCTATAGAAAAATACAACAGAAGAACCAAGAAAAAAAATTACCTGGGACTTTACCAGCCATCCAGTTGTGAATATC
Source organism: Aquarana catesbeiana (assembly GCF_042186555.1). Lineage (NCBI taxonomy): Eukaryota > Metazoa > Chordata > Amphibia > Anura > Ranidae > Aquarana > Aquarana catesbeiana. The sequence continues at coordinate 357,515,818 of NC_133324.1, read as the reverse complement.
CATTACATTCCTGAATAATTTTGATTCTTTGTAAACACTTGCCGCAGAACAAGTGCTCATTATTGTATGCATAAGTCCCATCCTATCTTTTTTATGAAGAACATGAAACAAAGCTTGTACATGTACCAGATACACCCATTGGCTACATTGAACAGTGTTCAACGGCACTTCAAAAGGATCAAGGTTAGGCAGTAGCCTCATATCCTGTTGTCCTTGGTGACATACCTACAAATCAATAACCAGCCTTTAGTTGTGAAGGGTTCTTTGAATGATCTTGGCTCTGTCTATACCAGTCACGTTTTTCAGGAATTATTCAAATTACACAGTTCCTGGAATGCAAAGCACTTAACAAGAATCCAACCTTTTATGGAAAAAACACTACTTTGTAATGTCATATTTAATTAAACATATTCAGTATGAATTATATATTTACATGCACATGTGCTTCTAGTTAATTGTGTGGTGCAATGTTTTCCTCACATTCACCTTGGTGTAAAAGACTGTGAGTTCACAAGGAAACATTGGTAAGGTGTACTGTATGGCAATAAATGCACAGGTAGCAGTTCCAACCTGGTATCTCTGCATTTGCCAAAATGAATTGCATTTCTGTGAGCCATTGTGGTTTGTTGTGAGTGTATGTGGGCTAATCAGTCTAGATCAGTCCTCAACATAATTCAATAAACAAATCAGCTCAGTGTATATGTGTTTTGCAGCTGGTCATCATTCTTGCACAATAGGTGTTACTGGTGTCTACTGTACACCTAAGCACTATTTCTTCATTGGGTCTCATAAATATTGGCCATGTGGCTTTAAGTGGCCAAGTGTGTTTTATGTGGATGAGCTATATGCCAAGTCTACCACTGGGCTTTTAAGCATATTTATAGCTGAAGTTTTTTTTTTTTTTTTCTTGCTGCAGTCCCATAGCTTGCTTTTAATGAAGTATGCCCCATGACTGATCGTTCTCGTAGAAACATTTTTTCCGGTAATGACCAGTCTTCTTCAGAACACTGAACTTTTGGTGCTGTGGGAGTTATTAGCTTTGGGTCTATCACTGAAGTACAGTGAAGAAGATTTCTACAGGAAGCGTCAACCTGCAGGATGTGGGACATACTTCATCATAGGTAAGTTATGTGACTGCTAAAAAGGGAGACCACCAGAAGCACCACCTAAGTGCAGTATTAAAAGCAGGGCTTTAATGGCAAGGTACACATACACACTTACAAGAAGCAAGAAGGACATAAACTCATCTGCATCGGTGGTCCCGGGGGTTCCTCGTATCCGGAAAAGTTACCAGTGCGTGGCTGTGTTGATTGTTGGCCTGCAACATGTCCTGTGGCCACCAGGAAAGAGACCGGAAACCGGCGTGGAACCATGGAAGTGACATCACGAACTGCAGGATCACAGGGAGAAAGGATGGGCTAGCAGGCAACGCACTCGGAGCATCAGCTCCTTCTATTGGCCACAGAGACGTGATGCGGACCAACAATCAACACAGCCATGCACTGGAATCTTTTCCGGATACAAGGAACCCCCGGGACCACCAATACAGATGAGCTTATGTCCTTCTTGCTTCTTGTAAGTGTCTATGTGTACTTTGCCATTAAAGCCCTGATTTTAATACTGCACTTAGGTGGCGCTTCCGGTGTTCTCCCTTTTTATCTGTCTGTGTACAGGGTCAGCTCTCTGAGGACAGCAGTCGCCCTTGCCATCCCATCATTATACTTTTAACCCTTGGACTAATGATTTGTTTATGGACTGATGATTTCCTTATGAATTGATATAGACTCAGTAATAGTGATCTTTATTACTATTATCCCCTTTAACTACACTGTATCTTGCACTTACAGTTAGAGCACATTCACACAGGGGCAACACGACTTCCAGCGCGACTTTGGGAGGCAACTTGGACATGACTTGAGTATGAATCACAGCACGACTTGGGGCAACTTACAACACAACTTGAAGTCACCTCCAGGACAGGGAACTTTACAAATGGCCAATCAGAGCTTATCAGCTGTGTGTGAGAAGGAGGGGGCTGGCTGTTTAGTGGAGTAAATTACTTTTGGTTTCCTTTCTGCTTCCTGTAAAGTTGCCTCAGTATGAACAGTGATCAGACTTGGAGTCAACTTCCATTGAAATCAATGGGTACTAGTCGCTTTCTAGTCGGATTGAAGTAGTACAGGAACCTTTTCTGAAGTCGGAGCGACTGCAGTAGTGTGCATAAAGACGGATCCATTCACTTACATTGATTTTTTCATGTAGCGCGACTTGAGGTGACTAGGGGCGACTTGGGGCGACTTGAAGTGGGATCCAAAGTTGCCCCTGTGTGAATGGGCTCTTATTGTTACCATTAAGTTATGTGACTGCATCTGGAGGTTCTTGAGACAGGTTTTTTTTACATCCCCGAAACGTTGGCTTCTCCTCCTCTCTCTTTTCACCAGGGTCTGACTCAGCTTTCCTTTTCATTACACTATCAAGGGCACTGATTTCCTGTATGTATTTCTGAACATCAGCTCTTATACGCTTTAAGTGTACCTCATTGCAACCATATGCATGCATGTTTCTTTCTATGATTAAACTGTGGAGTGAATATCTTTGTTGTATTATGCTTGATGTTAGACATACTTTGCTATCTGTACCTGTTGTATAACTTATTGTTAAAGCGGTTTGGCTATACGGTGTGCTTACTCTATTTAAAAAAGACTTTGCTTGCATCTGAACAAATGATCATTCCATTCCATTACAGCAGACATCAAGCACTTATAGTGGTTAAAAAGTCTTCTTGCTCTTCACGTTCTTTTTCTGAACAAGATAGAAATTAATAGTGAATATTCTCCTTTGTTCATTATGACTTCCTTCTTTTTACCAGCATCATCAGAGAAAGAAAGGAACACCGCTCACCAACCCAGTGCATGGAATATGTGGATAAATGTGGCCTCAGCCAGTACTGCTCCAGCCATGCCCTCTGACATGTTTCACACCGGGGCTTGATCACAGAGGTTCCTTTTTAACAGTTTTCATCCTGCCTCTGTACTACCTGGGCTCCTGTTCCTGTGCAGCCATGTTGAAAAATGTACTTCATACTGTGCATGCGCAAGATAAAACACATGACTTCATGTTGCCATTGCAGCGCTTACCCCTGCAGGAACCGCTTGGTATGGTAGGTCCTTTTCTCTGCTACAACTCTTTAAACTGATTGGTCCAAAAAGTGCTAAATGGAAACTCCTTTGGGAGAAAGTGGATGACCGCTCTGATCATGCCAGTGATGTTAAAAACAAAAAAAGTTTATTAAAACAATATTCTGAAGTGATACAAGTCAATGGATACAGAGCTCTCCTCATGCAGGTGGAATTACCAATCAGCATGAACAACACTGTATAAGTCCCTTCACAAGCAGTGGGCTATGGTCCAGCCATGTGGGGCAGTGCTGCGGTGATCAGGCTGAGCTCTTCGTCTGCAATGAGCAGGATCTTATGTGAGGGGATGGGTGTCAGGCCAGGTGGATGGGGAACTTGGGGGAACTCTGGTCCAAGACAAGGCTTGATGTGTGGAGGTACAGATGGAACGCAAGCCAGGGGAGAAAGTGCAGAGATGATTGCTGTCATCCTGACAACGCATTTTGGGACGTGGTCATCTGTCTGAGGAGAGCTCTGCATCAATTGACTTTTATCACTTCAGAATATTGCTTTACTAAACTCCTTTTTGTTTATTTCATTGGCATCATCAGAGACTGTTTTAAGTGTTCATTGTGGTTACCCCCTTTCTCCCAAAGGAGTTTCCATTTAGCGCTTTTTGTTGTGGCTGTTTTTTTGAGTGTTGTCTTTGTTCCATTTCCAGCACTGCTCCTGGTGCGGAAGCTCCACACAGCTGCTTTATGGTCTCCCATATGGCACCATACACTGTCATTAAGGGTCCCCTAGTGCCAGACTTGTTGTGGTTATATTGCTAAGTAAGGCATACTCTCTATTGTATTAACTGTGTACAGCAAGGGGTTAAACTTTGTAGTTCCGCTCACCACTCCTGACATGCGACATGTCTAGTCACATATGCTTGTTGGTCAGTTGTGCCAGGAGTCTCGGTTCTCATGATCCAGTCTTCCAGATCAGGTCCTCAAGATAAGGTCCTTCCCTGACTGCAGGCACACACAACAATGGGACCCTCCAGCATTGGGTCTCAGCACAGCAGAATAACTTTCAGCATCCCAGTTCTTTGGTCACTGGAGTGGGCACAGACACCCAAGTGATAGGCATGCACTCTTTGGTCCCCACATTGCATGAAACTCTGGCATGGCCCTTACAGATCAGCTTCCCCCTGCAAAAAACTCAGATCTCCTCAGAATTGCCTGGGAAATGTTTTGTCTCTCCTCCTCTATTGTGTAGGGAATACTGGGTAGTGAAATCCACAGCTCCATCAGCCTCCCTTCACTTGCAAAGTTTCACTTTAAGAACTACATTTCCCAGAATCCATGGCAGCCACTGCACAGCAAGTCCTCTTACCACTGATTGTCTCAGATCCTTTGCTGCCAGGATGGGGGAGGCAGGAGCGAGTGTGGGATTTCAAACAGCCCACTCTGCTCACACAGTGGGAAGTGAAGGGTGAGAAGAACACAGCCCACTCTGCTCACACAGCGGGGAAGTGAAGTTGAGAAGAACACAGCTTGCTTTGCACACACAGCAAGGAAGTGAAGGGTGAGAAGTACACAGCCGCTCTGCTCACACAGTGGGGAAGTGAAGGGTGAGGAGAACACAGCCTGCTCTGCACACACAACAGGGAAGTGAAGGGTGAGGAGAACACAGCCGGCTCTGCATGCACAGCAGGGAAGTGAAGGGTGAGAAGAACACAGCCTGCTCTGCACACACAGCGGGGAAGTGAAGGGTGAGAAGAACACAGCCTGCTCTGCTCACACAGCAGGGAAGTGAAGGGTGAGGAGAACACAGCCTGCTCTGCACACACAGCGGGGAAGTGAAGGGTGAGAAGAAAACAGCGCGCTCTGCTCACACAGCAGGGAAGTGAAGGCTGAGGAGAACACAGCCTGCTCTGAACGCACAGCGGGGAAGTAAAGGGTGAGAAGAACACAGCCCACTCTGCTCACACAGCGGGGAAGTGAAGGGTGAAAAGAACACAGCCATCCCTATTCACACAGCGGGGAAGTGAAGGGTGAGAAGAACACAGCCTGCTCTGTCCACACAGCAGGGAAGTGAAGGATGAGGAGAACACAGCCTGCTCTGCACACACAGGAGGGAAGTGAAGGGTAAGAAGAACACAGCCCGCTATGCTCACACGTGGGGAAGTGAAGGGTGAGGAGAACACAGCCTGCTGCGCACACACAGCGGGGAAGTGAAGGGTGAGGAGAACACAGCCCACTCTGCACGAACAGTGGGGAAGTGAAGGGTGATAAGAACACCGCCCACTCTGCTCACACAGTGGGGAAGTGAAGGGTAAGAACACAGCCTGCTCTGCACACACAGCAGGGAAGTGAAGGGTGAGGAGAACACAGCCCGCTCTGCACACACAGCAGGGAAGTGAAGGGTGAGGAGAACACAGCCCCTTCTGCACACACAGCAGGGAAGTGAAGGGTGAGAAGAACACAGCCCACTCTCCTCACACAGCAGGGAAGTGAAGGTTGGTAAGAACACAGCCCACTCTGCACACACAGCAGGGAAGTGAAGGGTGAGAAGAACACAGCCCTCTCTGCTCACACAGCAGGGAAGTGAAGGGTGAGAAGAACACACCCTGCTTTGCACACACAGCAGGGAAGTGAAGGGTGAGGAGAACACAGCCTGCTGCGCACACACAGCGGGGAAGTGAAGGGTGAGGAGAACACAGCCCACTCTGCACGAACAGTGGGGAAGTGAAGGGTGATAAGAACACCGCCCACTCTGCTCACACAGTGGGGAAGTGAAGGGTAAGAACACAGCCTGCTCTGCACACACAGCAGGGAAGTGAAGGGTGAGGAGAACACAGCCCGCTCTGCACACACAGCAGGGAAGTGAAGGGTGAGGAGAACACAGCCCCTTCTGCACACACAGCAGGGAAGTGAAGGGTGAGAAGAACACAGCCCACTCTCCTCACACAGCAGGGAAGTGAAGGTTGGTAAGAACACAGCCCACTCTGCACACACAGCAGGGAAGTGAAGGGTGAGAAGAACACAGCCCTCTCTGCTCACACAGCAGGGAAGTGAAGGGTGAGAAGAACACACCCTGCTTTGCACACACAGCAGGGAAGTGAAGGCTGAGGAGAACACAGCCTGCTCTGCACACACAGCAGGGAAGTGAAGGGTGAGGAGAACACAGCCTGCTCTGCACACACAGCAGGGAAGTGAAGGGTGAGGAGAACACAGCCCACTCTGCTCACACAGCAGGGAAGTGAAGGGTGAGAAGAACACAGCCCGCTCTGCACACACAGCACGGAATTGAAGGGTGAAGAGAACACAGGCTGCTCTGCACACACAGCAGGGAAGTGAAGGGTGAGGAGAACACAGCCCACTCTGCACACACAGTGGGGAAGTGAAGGTGAGAAGAACACAGCCCACTCTCCTCACACAGCAGGGAAGTGAAGGTTGATAAGAACACAGCCCGCTCTGCACACACAGTGGGAAAGTGAAGGGTGAGAAGAACACAGCTTGCTCTGCTCACACAGCAGGGAAGTGAAGGGTGAGAAGAACACAGCCTGCTCTGCACACACAGCAGGGAAGTGAAGGGTGAGGAGAACACAGCCTGCTCTGCACACACAGCAGGGAAGTGAAGGGTGAGAAGAACACAGCCCGCTCTGCACACAGCAGGGAAGTGAAGGGTGAGGAGAACACAGCCCACTCTGCACACACAGCAGGGAAGTGAAGGGTGAGAAGAACACAGCCCACTTTCCTCACACAGCAGGGAAGTGAAGGCTGAGGAGAACACAGCCTGCTCTGCACACACAGCAGGGAAGTAAAGGGTGAGGAGAACACAGCCTGCTCTGCACACACAGCAGGGAAGTGAAGGGTGAGGAGAACACAGCCCGCTCTGCTCATACAGCAGGGAAGTGAAGGGTGAGAAGAACACAGTCCGCTTTGCACACACAGCACGGAATTGAAGGGTGAGGAGAACACAGCCTGCTCTGCACACACAGCAGGGAAGTGAAGGGTGAGGAGAACACAGCCCACTCTGCACACACAGTGGGGAAGTGAAGGGTGAGAAGAACACAGCCCACTCTGCTCACACAGCAGGGAAGTGAAGGTTGATAAGAACACAGCCCGCTCTGCACACACAGTGGGAAAGTGAAGGGTGAGAAGAACACAGCTTGCTCTGCTCACACAGCAGGGAAGTGAAGGGTGAGAAGAACACAGCCTGCTCTGCACACACAGCAGGGAAGTGAAGGGTGAGGAGAACACAGCCTGCTCTGCACACACAACAGGGAAGTGAAGGGTGAGAAGAACACAGCCCGCTCTGCACACACAGCAGGGAATTGAAGGGTGAGGAGAACACAGCCTGCTCTGCACACACAGCAGGGAAGTGAAGGGTGAGGAGAACACAGCCCAGTCTGCTCACACAGTGGGGAAGTGAAGGGTGAGAGCTGGCTGCTGCATAACACAAGAAGTCCCAGCTCTGTCACTGCTCAGTGCTCACAGTGGGGGTGAGGATGGAAGAAGTAATAGAGATCTAATACAGACAAAAACAAATACGAAAGACAATAAAAAGGACACATTCTGTATAATTGGGAAGGGATGGAAACTCCGAAAATGTTTCTATTGTTGTTTGTGCCTTCTGTCCCAGCTCCCAATGAGGTTACAGACATTTTTACAGACGTTTTTATTGTTTTTCCAAGTACAAGAAAGGAAACACAGTGCGGTAGCACAAATAACATATGTAAACTGAGTAATAAACAGTACTTTACAGTCTAGAAGAACAGTTTGAGTGAAACATACTCATATGGTATCAAAGATTAAAAGAACATTAGATTTAGCTGTGGCTTTGTACAGGGGTGATTGGCTTATTCACCATCTGGATGAGTAGCCAAGGCTTCCAGGCCGAAGCCTCAGTTCACACCAGATTAGAACGGTTCCATTGTACTGAACGGGACGCTACTTGTCAGGCGACCTAGGTCGCCTGACAAGTCGTCCTAGTGTGAACCGAGCCTTAGTGTATTTTGCATAATTGCTATTTTGCAGGACGGCATAGAGTTCATATTCTTTTACTAGATTTAGTTGGAGCTTAACTTCTGAAATATTAGGGATTAATGAGCTTCTCCATTTGTGCATAATGAGCAGACTAGCGGCAAATAGTAAATGCATTACCATGGATCTGAGTTTGTGTGGATAGGATTCTTGCCCTATGCTTAGGATGGCCAATGAAGGGGAGAGTTTGGTTAGAATTCCAGAGATTTCTAAAAATAAAGGAAAATATTTTTTTTCCAGAAGGGGTAAATGTGGGGGCATTCCCAAAGTATATGGATTAGAAAGCCTTTGGAGGAACATCCCCTTCAGCATTGATCATCTAATATTGCAAATGTACACATTTGAACAGGGGTAAGGTACCATTTATGATGTCATTTTTGAGACAGTTCCCAGTAGTTGATACAGTTGGAAGCTTTGTAGTTGTAATGAATGGCATTCTGCCACTGGAGATCAGAAAATGAGGTTTTTAAATATCTTTCCCACCTCCTAAGTGCTGGTGAATTAACAAAGGTCTTTTTGTCATGTAAGAGGTTATATATAAGGGAGATCCATTTTAGTTAAGGGGAGTTGGATGTCCAAAAGGCCAATGCTTTATTAGGCACTTGAACATTCGGATGTGCTGCACTTGTTAAATGGTCCTGCCATCCTCTGGGACACACACAGGCCTCAGAAGGCAGCGGGGGGAAGGAGGAGGGGTCGGACATGATGTAGATCGCTGTGCGGCGAACTTACCAGGAAGTGGGAGCGGGTACATGTCAAAACCAGGTACCCCTCCCAAAAAAGTGCCAGTGGAGAGGGGGGGGGGGTGCAAACAAGTGGAGCTTCCCCTTTTGGGTGGAACTCCACTGTAAGGTAAAAAATGTTTAGGCTGTACAACTACTTTAACACCTGACCAATAATTCTGGAAATTTACTTCTGGAAATTTAAAGAGGAGTTACAGGCTTTTTTTCGTTTATTAAAAGTCAGCAGCTACAAAAAGTGTAGCTACTGACTTTTAATAAACAGACACTCACCTGTCCAACGGTCCAGCGATGCGGCCACACGGAGCCTCGCTCCTCTCCCCCTCCTCTCTGCGGCGCCTCCATTGAAACTGTTGGCACCCGGCCATGACAGCTTATGGCTTCAGGGCCGGGCATACACTGCGCATGCGCAAGTTGCGCTTCGCTTTCCGAGTGGACTGACAATCTTCTAGGACCTGTGATGTGTACCAGAAGATTGCCAAGAGGGAGGGGCTGCCTAGGGGGAGAGGAGGAGTCGCCCAGGCGGCCTGTAGTCGGAAGCAGGAAGTGGGACAGGAAGTCCCACTCAAAACTAGGCACCCACTCCCCCCCCAAAAAAAATTACATGCCAAATGTGGCATGTAAGGGGGCGAGGAGTGCTTAAAGCGGAAGTTCCACTTTTGTGTGGAACTCCGCTTTAAAGTGGTATTAAACCCAAAACCAAAAATCTGACTTTTTTCCTTAATTTTGACCTGGTAATCCTACCAGTAGCATTTTTCCTGTCTTAGGTCTGGTTCACACCTATGCATTTTTTAGTGCATTTTCAGTTTTGCAGAAACACACTACATTCCATTTCCTATGGGTCATATTCACATCTGTGCATTTTATGGAAAGGGCCAGGCACTTTTTTCTAGTTTTTGGTTCCATAGACCTCAATGGATCAAAAACGTGTTTTGAAAAGCGCAAAATGCACCTGGAATATGCAAAATGAAACCTGCATAGGTGTGAACCGGGCCTTAGGCTGCTTTGACACTGAGCAGTTTTTGAAGCTCTTTTGCAAAAGTTGAAGAAAAGTTGAAGAAAAATGCATCCTTTTTATGTATGTCTTTACACTGGTCCGTTGCGCTTCTGTTGTGGTGTAAAAAATCCTGCTTACCGCATTTTTGGTGCATATTTGGTCATTTGAAAAAATGCACCAAAAGGCACCTCCCTATTGAAATGCATTGGGAACGCAGCAAAAACACAATAAAAACGCACCCATTTTTTTATGCAGTTGTTGAGTCACATGTCCTATTAAAAAAAAAAAACACACTGCAAACACTGTAAAATCGCGGCAAAATCACAGTAAAAACCCATATGTGTTTTTACCACGTTTTTGCAACGAGTCAGTGTGAAAGTAGCCATAGGGCGACTCCACTTTGGATGGAGGAGTACTCAAAAGGGCAGTGTTATGCTCGTACACAGATCGGAAATTCCGCCAGCAAAAGTCCGATGTGAGCTTTTGGTCAGAAATTACGACCGTGTATATGCTCCATCGGACTTTTTCTGGTGGAATTTCCGCCAGCAAAAGATTGAGAGCAGGTTCTTTATTTTTCAAACGGAAAAAGTTCCTATCGGAAATTCCGATTGTCTGTAGCAATTCCGACGCACAAAATTCCTACGCATGCTCGGAAACAATTCGACGCATGCTCGGAAGCATTGAACTTCATTTTCTCGGCTCGTCGTAGTGTTGTACGTCACCGCGTTCTTGGCGGTCGAAAGTTCAGAGAACTTTTGTGTGACCGTGTGTATGCAAGGCAAGCTTGAGCAGAATTCTGTCGGAAAAACCATCTAAGATTTTTCTGACGGAAATTCCGATCGTGTGTACGCGGTATTAGATGCAATAGCAGATTTAGGATTGAACTAAAATTAAAGCCAAACTTCATCTAACACCTTTTACCAGTTCTAGCAACAGTTTTTTTTTTTTTAAATATGTTACATAAATGAGTTACAACTGACAAATGTAATTGCCTGTGTCAATGTTAAAGTGGTTTTAAACTCAAAAGCAAACAATAATTATATTGCAGTTTACTAATTCTTATATTAAATGGCTGTATTCATTTTCTTTTTATTTTAGGCTTCCTTTCCTTTATTTTCACCTTGTGATCTAGCCAGTAATTCTGTTATTTTTCAAGAGATCATGCTGTTCTGCAGATGTAGCAGTTACATGGTTGAGACAAACCTTTTACTACCAACAAAAGTGTTGCAATGATCAACTTTTATTTATTTATTTAAATATTTTATCCCAAAAGGATCAAAAATGTTTGCTGTAACTGTCTATAAAGTGTTAGCTGGAGTTCAGCTTCAATTTCTTAGTTTATCTAAATCTACTAGTACATCCAGGGCTTTTTTTCTCAGAGAATAGGTGCAAGAACTCCTCCCTTCCGAGTCACCCCTTGACTCCACCCCCTACCCACCTCCGAGCACAATTCCTTTGTTCCACACCTTACCCACCTTCCAGTACCACCCCATTTAGAGAATAGAGAACCGAGTATCGTTTTGTGGTTCTAAGTATTTTGTATGGAATGTGTTAATGATAACAAGAATGGCAGTAAAAGATGAATCTAGCAACAACGGATACCCTAGCGACAATAGATCCACCCCAGCAGCAATGGACTCCCAACAGCCAGTATCAATAGACTCTCCAACAGGCATCAACATTAGACCCCTACCGAAACACTAGATCCCTCCTACCAATGATTGACTCGCTGCAACATAATACCCACCCTGAGCAACAATAGACCTCCCCAGCAACAATAGACACCTCTGCAAAAATAGATTCCCTCCAGAAACTATAGACTCCCCAGCAGCCAGTATCAATAGACTTTCCCTCCCAGTAACGACATACCCCCAACAACATAAGATCCACCCCAGCCGCAATAGATCTCCCCTTCCTCTCTAAAAACAGATCCTCTCAGCATCAATAGACCCTCCAGCACACCCCAGCACCCCTTGCCATTATATATATTCAGTTCTGGAGGTGCCGGAAGTGCGTTCCCCCACGTTCCTGCTGAACAAAAGCCCTGAGTACATCTAACAATACACCACCCCCCCAGATAAATAATGCTGCTGTCCAAAGGTACCCCTATGCTCCTTCGTCCTCTAATACAGGAGGTGTATTACTGGTTAGAGATGGCCAGGTGAAAACAGAGGGGAAAAAAAAACGAATGCAGCCCCCACATCTAATGATTGGTATTCTACAATATATTACATTTTTGGTTTTGGGTTTAACCCCTTCCCGCCGACCGTACGCAGATATGCGTACTCGGCTTTCCGGGGTTATACCGGGATGATGCCCGCAGCTGCAGGCATCATCCCGGTACCATTGTTTACAGCGGGCAATCGGCTACCCGTGTATAACAACCGATGCGGCTAAAAGCCGCTCGGCTGTTATACCGGAGGAGCGGGAGGGGACATTCCCCCCCCTCCCGCCGCCTCCCGCCGCTGTTACCAGGCCTCCCGTGCGATCGGGAGGCCCGGTGTCCATTCGGCTGCCTTCGGCAGCTGGGGGCGGGCTGGAACAAAGCTGCAAGCGGCTTTGTTCCAGCCTTCTCGTTGTAAACGCGGAAGCGACGTCATGACGTCACTTCCTGGTTACTCGGGTGCCAATGACGCCGAATTTAAAAAAGTACACAGTATTCAGAATCGCCGTTTTCGGCGATCTGAATACTTTGAAGTGTAAAGGAGGGATGGGGGGTCTTTTAGACCCCCGATTCCTCCATAAAGAGTACCTGTCACCACCTATTACTGTCAGAAGGGATGTTTACATTGCTTGTGACAGCAATAAAAGTAAAAAAAAAAAAAATTTTTTTTAAACACAATTTATAAAGTACAAAAATAAATAAAATAAAAAAAAAAAATTTTTTAAATGCCCCTGCCCCCGCGAGCTTGCGCAGCGAAGAAAACGCATACGGAAGTCGCGCCCGCATATGTAAACGGTGTTCAAACCACACATGTGAGGTATCGCCATGATCGTCAGAGCGAGAGCAATAATTCTAGCCCTAGACCTCCTCTGTAGCTCAAACCTGGTAACCGTAAACATTTTTTAAAGCGTCGCCTATGGAAATTCATAGGTACCGTAGTTCGTCGCCATTCCACGAGTGCGTGCAATTATAAAGGGTGACATGTTTGGTATCTATTTACTCGGCGTAACATCATATTTCACATTATACAAAAAAATTGGGGTAACTTTACTGTTTGGATTTTTTAAAATTCATGAAAGTGTCACTTTTTTGCGTTTAAAACACCGCTGCACAAATACCATGTGATAAAAAATATTGCAACAATCGCCATTTTATTCTCTAGATTCTCTGCTAAAAAATATATATATAATGTTTGGGGGCTCTAAGTAATTTTCTAGCAAAAAATACGGATTTTAACTTGTAAACACCAAATTTCAAAAATAAGCTTAGTCATGAATGGGTTAATACTGCTTTGGTCAACACTAACCCTGACAATTTTGCTGGCCAGCTTGGTCTGTTACATGAAAAAAAAGCCTAAAAATATATGCAGGCACCCCATCTAAGAATTGGTAAGATACAATACATTATTATTATTATTATTATTTTTTAGGATCAGCATTCATTGTTTCTCTCTAATTTAAATAAAACAAAGTTATGAAATATTGGGTTAAGTGGTGTATACTGTACTACTGGATGAAGAACACATTTAAGCATGCTTTCCAAAGTTATTTTTAAAAGTTTCTGAGTTGATGCCTACACTGAATGCCATGAGTATTTGACAAACACTGCTAGAGAGTCCAAAAATAATCAAAAAGCACGAACAGAAAGTGTGTTTCCAAATATGAGATTCACTCTGTAATTGTGTGCCCACCCAACACCATCTGCAGGACTAACATTTATCATCCAAAATAGCAGCTTCAAAAGACAAACAGGGAGACAGGCGTGCTTCTCTATGGCAGAATCACACTGTTGTAGGTGGATCAGATATTTGTATGGATGGGCTGAAATGGATAGATTTCCTACAGCAAAATCTTGGCATTCTATGATAATCAGTGAGGCTGAAGCATTCAACTAATCTGTTCACGCTAAAAAAAAAACACAGTAGCAAGATGTACAAGTGATTTAACTTAGCTCTTGTTGCAATAATTGTATACTAATACATTTACTGAACTTTTATTGCAAAGGTTGGGCCCTTGTTAAAGAGGAACTGCAGTCTGCTCACATAATTTGTAATAAAAACATCTTTGCCATTCTGAAGCTTCCCCTCAACCACTTTGCATATTTTATATATACTGTGATTCTGTACTTGCCAAATATGCTGCAGACATCTCCCTCCACTAAGTCTGGCTGCATCCATTTTAACTGAAGCTGCTGCCTGTTCACTTCCTGAATTTACACAGACACACCTCCAGCTCTGCAGCTCTCATTGGCCCTCTTATGACTCATCCCCCCTCTCTTCCTGGCAAACTCTCATGAGAGTGAGAGAGAGAGCTGTGCATGATGTCATAAGCCTAGGCTAATGACCAGACAAGAAACAGGAAGTGGGCTGTATAAGGTATTCACTGGCAGAAAAAAAAATGTTTTACTATCCAAAGTTAAAACAAGGGCAGAAGGTTTAATAGATGGAAAGTTGAAAAAATGACTAAAGAGCCGCTTTAAGATCACTGCTTACTGCTATGTGTTTCACCTTTAGTTTAGCAGCCACCTCATGGTAACACGTTATGTGGTTCAGGAGTTGGGGAATGCTAGGCATTTAAGTGACAGATTATCTGATACCAAACAGGTAGACATTGCTTGGGAAATTAGACAAAACATGGTCGTAGACAAGCCAAGGTCATAGATAGATATGCAGGGTTGAACCAAAAGAGCAGGCAGAGATTCCATTCACACTTGTGCAACTTTAAAAATTGTGTAATTTCCATTGCAACTTTACCCTGCAACTGGATGCGACCAATGTGATCGTTTTGTTTGTGCTCTACAAAGTCATTAGACATGTGCAGAATAGAAAACATTTCCCCACTGGCAGCTGAATATAAAAAAAAGAATGCTGGTCATTAAAAAACAAAAAAACAAAAAAAAAAAAAAAACAGCGTGGGGTTCCACCATCCATACCAGGCCATTGGGGCCCCTCCTGCCCCAAAGCACCCCCCCATGTTGAGGGCATGTGTGACGTGGTATGGTTCAGGAGGGTAGGGGGGCTCATTTGCCCTCCCCCTTTCCTGACCTGCCAGGCTCCATGCTCAGATAAGGGTCTGGTATAGATTTGGGGGGTCCTACGCAGTTTTTAAAAAAAAATTTGGCGTGTGCTTCCCCCCATAAAATCCATACCAGACCCAAAGGGCCCGGTGTGGATAGAGGGGACCCCACGTTGTTTTTTTAATTGCTGGCAATTCTTTTCACAAATCACACCTAAGTCACATCTATATCATGCAGGTGTGACTTTCATGCGACTTTTGAGGGTTTACATTGAGGTCTTTGGCCCTCAAGTCACATGAAAGTCAGACCAAAGTAGTGCAGGAACTATTTTAAAGTTGCTGCGACTTGAAGTTGCACAGATATGAATGATTATCATTGGGAAACATGGGGTGCAACTTTGTCATATGATTTTGGGGTCCAAAGGCTCACAAGTGTGAATGGACTCTTATAGTTATGAGTAGAGGTCGACCGATATGGGTTTTTCTCTGGCCGATGCCGATGCCGATATTTAGAAATCGCGGTGGCCGATTCCAATATGTGATGCCGATTTTTTTTGGGCCGATATATTTGGCCGATTTTTTTTTTTTTTTTTTTTTTCCCTTCATCTCATAAAATCTAACAGTTAGACCCCTTTCACACTGGGGCGTTTTTCAGGCGCTTTTGGGCTAAAAAGAGCGCCTGTAAAGTGCCTGTAAAACGGCTCCCCTGCAGTCTCAGTGTGATATCCTGAGTGCTTTCACACTGAGGCGATGCGCTGGCAGGATGTAAAAAAAAGTCCTGCAAACGGCATCTTTGGAGCGGTTTATACCACCACTCCTGCCCATTGAAATGAATGCGCACCGCTGCCGAAGCGCCTGCAAAGCGTTTTGGCAGCGGCGCTTCAGGGGCGCATTTAACCCCTTCCTCAGCCGCTAGCTGGGTTATAAGCGCCCCGCTAGCAGCCGAATAGTGCCTCTAAAATGACGGTAAAGCGCCGCTAAAACTAGCAGCGTTTTACCATCAACGCATGCCCGCTCCAGTGTGAAAGCAACCTTAAGTGATACAGAAATTTTTTTACATTTAAACATTAAACAAAACAAACCTCCAATCAGTTCACTTGTATGTATAATTTAGAAAAAAAAAAAAAACTATCTTAAATATTAAATACACAAAAACAGGTAATCAAAACTTTTGGACGAAAAAAAAATGGGCTAACTTTACTGGTTAGTTTTTTTTTTTAATTCATTACTGTATTTTTTTTTTTTTTAAATTGCGTTTGAAAGACCGCTGCACAAATACCGCGTGACATAAAATATTGCAACAACCGCTATTTTATTCCCTAGGGTCTCTGCTAAAAAATATATATATAATGTTTGGGGGTTCTAAGTGATTTTCTAGCAGAAAATACAGGATTTTTACTTGTAAGCAACAAGTGTCAGAAAAGATTTAGTCTTTAAATGGTTAAACTGAGAATTCCTACACGGAGTTCAGTCTATTGATAAAAAAGAACTTGAAGAGATACAATGTATCTTCTTATCAGACTTGGCAGGCTGCCCAGAGGAGGAGAGAAGAAAACTTCAGACAACTTGCAATTGACTCTATTACAGAAGTCATTTGCAAGTCACGGCTGAAGTTACAATCGGCCTTTTTTATCAGCACAATCGGCCGATGCCGATTAAGTAAAAAACGCCAAATATCGGCCGATATATCGGCCGGCCGATATATCGGTCGACCTCTAGTTATGAGTTAAGTCAGTACTCTGGTGAAGTCCACAGGTTTGTTGGAAGGAAGCAAATATACAATGGTTAGGGGCAGGAAGGGAGCATGGCCAAGGCAGAAGAATGGAGAGAAATAGGCAGAGTGGAACCAGATAGACAAGGTGGTAGACCTAGGAAAACTTATAATAGTAGGATTAACAACAGTAATTTGAAAGCTACAGTAAGCAAACACAATGTTGGTGTTGGTGTCCTCTTAAAGGACTATAAACTAATTAAGAGGCACATTAAGGAAAAATGGAGACTAAAATTAAGAGGCGCATTAAAGTGGATGTAAACCCAATGTCATCCTTTCTAAACTACTGTCATAGGGGTTATCTATAAGGATATACATGTCTCCTGCATGTATCTTTACCTGTCAAATGTCTCCCCTCTGTCTGTTATTAGACCCAAAAAACTGCATATTCTGTGGGTGGGTCTGTTGTCTGGAGCTCGGTGGGTGGAGTTGTGATGTCAGTAGACTCCCCGCCCACCTCTACACTCCCCTGTGTATTTCTAACACTGAACTTCTGCTATGATCTCTAACATCCAGTGAAAAGACAGGAAAGTAACCACATGACTTCAGCATGCCAAATCATGCTGAGGTGTGGAACAGCCAATCCTTGCAGAGCTGCTGAAGAAAGGAGTGGGGGAGGGAAATAAAAAATAATGCATGTCTTAGGCTAGTGCACGAGATGTAAATCACCTGTCACTCACAGCAAGGGGGAGGATTTGACAAAGTTTTTCTCAGTTTGTCAAGATTTCTCTCACTGAACAATAAAAGAGGATTGCTCAGAGCTGGATTAACTCTTTGTGGCAAGACTGGGCTCAAATGATAGGAAATCTTATACTCTACATTAAGACATCAAAAAAAAAAAAAAAAAAATTGGGTTTACATCTACTTTAAGGAAAAACGGAGACTAAAAAAATAAATATTTTGGCTTGAGTACACAACTGCTATATAAACATATGTTGCCTAATGCACATTAATGCATGCCAAGAGCTTTGCAATTGTTTTCAATGGGGCCAATTCACACCTGAGCACTGCATAGCCTTGCGTTGTCCACAACAGTACAGGATAATTTTTAGTACTATTTTGGCCCATTAATTTAAATGGCATTGCAAGAAAATGCAGATAACGTGCATTGTAGCACTATAGCATACAAGTACCACACATTGTATTCAACTCTGGTGTGAAGTAAATGAAAGACAGGCTTCAGCTCAAATCTCTGCCCATTGGTCATGCCGCTCTGATATGTTTCACTCACATTGGGCTTAATTATAGAGGTCCTATACAATTGGAGTGGCGCTGATCTGTTATGGTATTTATGCGTTGTAGCACGATTTGCACATGACAATCAGTCCCCTACCCCTAGCACCGTAAACTTCCACCTGGGAGAAGCAGACTACAGCATGCTTTATGTGGAGCGACAAGAAAGGGCAGGAAATTCCAGGTGATCTATGACCAGGCATGTACTGGCCATTGGAACTACAGGGAGTTTCCCGGTGGGCCGATGGCTCAGTGGGCCAGTCAGGCACAGTCCTGGAGCCGCTCCTCACTGACAGTGAGTGATCGTGATTTCACTCCTGTCACCAAGGAGCAGCTGCCTACACTTGCTGGAGAGATGATTAGGCTTTCTGCTCCCTCCAGCCTGCAGGGGGAGATAGACAGCCGGCAGATTTCCCTTCCTCTCTCCCCTTATCACTTGTCACTTATCACATGACTGGAGAGAGGAACGAGAGGCTCCCTTCAGAACTGTGAGTACACATGGGAGGGGGATGAGAGGGGGGGACACTCTGATGTAAGTGGGTGCTGATGGGGACACTCTGATGTAAGGGGGTGCTCTTGAGGATACTCTGGTGTGAAGGGGGGTGCTGATGGGGACACTTTGATGTAAGGGGGTGCTGATGGGGACACTTTGATGTAAGGGGGTGCTGATGGGGACACTTTGATGTAAGGGGATGCTGATGGGGACACTTTGATGTAAGGGGGTGCTGATAGGGACACTCAAAATTAAAGTGGGCCAGTCTGGTTGAATTCCAGGGCCACATATGTGTCCCAGTCCAGCCCTGTCTATGACCCCCCCCCCCCCCCCCCCAAGAAGTACTGTGACAAGAGCAATAGGGCCTGGGAGGATGTGTGCAGTGTTTGTTGGACCACCCACCAGTATGTTGTACCTCTTAGGACATACAAGTGATGGGTGTACAGTGCATCTAATGTTTATTGGGTTCTGTAACCTGTTTTGGTCTTTGGATTAATACACCCTTTAGGTCTGGGATCTCAAACCGGCGGCCCTCTAGCTGTTGTGAATCTACAAGTCCCATGAGGCATTGCAAGGCTGACAGCAAGCATGACTCCCACAGGCAGAGGCATGATGGGACTTGTAGTTTTGCAACAGCTGGAGGGCCACCAGTTTGAGACCCCTGGTTTAGGTCCACACATCAAAGCAGGTTTAAGTGAATGTTAGCAACCTACCACCCCACCTAGTAGTTTAGGTTCCACACCTGATTCATGTCAATAAGGGCATATTTAAGGTGTCTATTTTGTAAGCATGAATTCCCAATTACTAGTTCGGAGAATTCCTCATCCGAGAGTGACAATGTTATTTGGCATTGTACTGCCGGTAACACTTGGACAGAACTGATCATTCTGGCTCAGATATGTTGGTATCAAAGTCTCCAAGAGATACAAATAACCTAAACATGTGAACCAGCTTGCCAAAAACTGCCCATGACTGAAGTAGACTGAAAAAGTTTTGTGATTTAGTCTTTAAAGTTAAGATTAATTTGTGTAGCATCATACAATTATTTGATAATTTTGTTTAAAATTCTGTTTGTTTTCAAAATTTTAGAGTGGCACTATAGTGTGACAAATTCTAGGTATTAGTACCTTAATGGCCACTGTATGTACCCTTCTGTACTTTTCTGTAACTTTGTATACCCTTCTTGCACCTGGAGAAATTTCTTTACCTTACATTTATATATATATATATAACAGTAAGCTCTTTATTGCCAAGCTACAGCTATACCTGCAGGGATGTCAGAAAATATCAACGCTCACAATTACACTAGCTGTCAGCACTGTTTATTAACAAGTAAATGGGGATGTGCAATATGATTTCAAAAGTTTGAGAATTCATTAGGTTTTGGTTTAGATGGTAATTAACAGTGCTCGCCTTTATAGGGAATAAAAGTCAGCTCGAAATTAAGAAGCAGGTAAATATCATGAATGGATAAAATTGACATCTCTGACGCAATTTGTAGGCATGAGCTTAAGCAACAGAACAATTAGTGCACATATGTCAAGCAGGGCAATTGCATTTACTAGTGGTTAGGGAATTTGGTTCTTAGGTTCTATGGTGTTTTGATTCTTGGGCTGGAGAGTATGCATGATGGACGTCAATTCTCTTTTTTTATAATATTTCCAACATCTAGACTTTATATCTTTATATGAGCTTGTTGGCCACCACCTATTCAGGCGCCAAGCCCCTTTTCGGGCGCTGGATGCCTGAATTACAGCGGCAGGGGGTGTTTTTGAAGCACCTGATTAGAGCCATAGGCTCTAATAGGCGTCAAAAAAGGTGACCTGCGAGCGCCATGCTTGACGCTCGCAGTTCAACCAGGTGTGTTAGAGCAGCGAAGAAATATTTGCTGTCCTAACACTGAACCGGCTCTCTCCGCCAATCAGGTGCTCGGGTCTGTTACCCGTCACCTGACTGGCTGAAATGACAGGCGCTGTGAGGAGAGGAGGAGGAGAGGACGGAAGAGACACATAAAGACACCGCTCGGAGGACACCGATCACTGCCGTCACGGGCTGCCTCACCGAGACAGGGTAAGTGCTGGGCAGACGACGAGTGGGCGGGGGGGGGTCACTGTGGTGACATTGTATGGCACAGTGGCAGCATTTGATGGGCAGAGTGGCAGCATTCGATGGGCAGAGTGGCAACATTTGATGGGGACAAAGGCAGCATTCGATGGCACAGTGGCAGAATTCGGTGGCACAGTGACAGCATTTGATGGCACAGTGGCAGCTTTGATGGGCACAGTGGCAGCTTTTGATGGGCACAGTGGCAGCATTTGATGGGTACAGTGGCAGCATTTGATGGCACAGTGGCAGCGTTTGATGGCACAATGGCAGCATTTGATGGGCACAGTGGCATCATTTGATAGCACAGTGGCTGCAATTGATGGGCACAGTGGCGGCATTTGATGGGCAGAGTGGCAGCATTCGATGGGCAGAGTGGCAGCATTTGATGGGGACAGTGGCAGCATTCGATGGCACAGTGGCAGAATTCGGTGACACTGACAGCATTTGATGGCGCAGTGGCAGCTTTGATTGGCACAGTGGCAGCTTTTGATGGGCACAGTGGCAGCATTTGATGGGTACAGTGGCAGCATTTGATGGTACAGTGGCAGTGTTTGATGGGCACAGTGGCAGCATTTGATGGCACAGTGGCAGCGTTTGATGGCATAATGGCAGCATTTGATGGGCACAGTGGCATCATTTGATAGCACAGTGGCTGCAATTGATGGGCACAGTGGCTGCAATTCATGGTTTTTTTTCAGTATTTTTCAGTTTTTTGCGCCCCCCCCCCCAAAATTTTGAGCACCAGCTGCTACTGAGTTATACCCCCCTCTCTTTAGCAGCTTTAACAGCTAGCTGGCATTTAAGCTGTGCTTAAAAAAAACGCTAGTTCCCTTGGCAGAAAAAAACGCTCATATAGAGCATTTTTGTACAGAGTTTAGGCAAGTTTAGGAGAGTTTAGGAATTTTTCTGCCATAAAGTTTCAATCAGAAATGCAAACAGGAAGTTTTTTTTTTCCTGCTTCTAAATACTGAGCTCAGAATATGCCTCTAATTGTCCTAATGTACATGGACACATAGGATAACATTGAGCTGCTTCTACAGGCAGAACAGAAAACTCCTGTAGAAGCAGCAATTTTTAAGCCAGTGTGCATGGAGCCTTAAATTCAGAGTTGAAGTCTGGGTTCTTTGCACACCATTGAAGTTCCTTCACACCACACTCATCAACTATGCCTTTATGGGCCTTCCCTAAGTGATTGCCACAAGGTTAGAAGCAAACAATTGCATAAAATGTCTTTATAAATATTTTATTTATTTATTCAATAACAAACACAAACTGAAAATCACATATCAAAATATTAAAATACTAAGAATATTAAAAAGAAAGAGTCCATAGACTGCTCCGCAGAGTTGAAGGTAATAGATTAAGCCATTCTCTGAGTATGCACCTTGCTGTAATTAAACAAATATGGACCCATTCTGCATTGCATTTTCTTAACTGTCCCATTGCTGCCCTCTCCAAGTAACTAAAAATAACTAACATTGGATCTTTTGGTACATTATAGACACATTTCTCAGATGCATAAACCAAGACTTCCCTCCAAAAACTTTTCACAAAAGGACAAAACCAGCAATAATGTGCCAATGTGGTTTTTTTCTCCACATTTTGGACATCTGTGATCAAGTCTTATCTGCTGATCGTGGTAATGATTGGCAAGTACGCTTGGTACATTATCTTATATTGTGTCTCACACCATATTTCATTTATTATAATCTTACAGACCCTTCTATATCATTGACATATTTTAAATACTATATTATCCACCTGAAAATCCTGAGACCATTTTCGAATGTTAAATGTACAGTACGTAGGCTTTAAACCTTTCCAGAGATGGATAAATCATGGATATAGATAAGGCTGGGTTCACACTTGAGATCGCAGCGGCTCACAGCAGGAGTCCGGTGCGTCTCCATTCACCGTTTTAGGTCAGATTTTAGCCCAAATTTTGGGCTGAATTTGGACTTGAAACAGACCAAAAGACGCACAGGGCTCCTGTGCACCGGAGCCCCTGCGGAGATGTGTGAACCGGCACCATAGAGAGCCGGTCACAATCTCTTGCTTTGCGAATTGGATGCGAGGAAATCTGCATCCAATTCGCAATAGTGTGTACCCAGGCTCAGCCTGTGGTTCCCACCAGAGTATCCATCAGGAATGGATGTATCCCTTATAGCATTGGTGCTCAACCCTGTCCTCAAGTACCCCCAACAAGCTATGTTTTGGGAATTTCTCTTAGCTAAAATAGCTGTCCAAAATACCAAGCCATTGACTCTGATTTAAAGCACCTGTGGAAGATAAAGGAAAACCTGCAAACGTGGCCTGTTGGGGAGTACTTTAGGACAGGGTTGAGAACCACTGCCTTATAGGATATTATGTGAAACTCCTCCAGTAGGAAGAAATTGCATGAAATAAAAATAGTCTGATAGTCTGATAGGGGGATATGGTATTTCTGACTTAAAACCTGGAAAGTATATGGCTTCCTCTCATCCATGTCAAGCATGCAGGGAAAACTGGATTATCTCTGATAGGAAGTTATTTTGTACAGTACGGGGAATTATGATAGTATTTTCCCACTTCTGTCCACGCTATCACCATATCTCTTATGAAGATATTTTGGCTAATCAATATAGGTAATCTCACTGGTGGATAGTATAGGAGGGCATCTAAATTCCAGGGTGTTGTCATGTTTAATTCCAAGTCACCATTTGAAAACATTTATATACCCTTAATCCAGTCTATAGGGTGTCTCAATAGACATGGTAGATTGTATACTCGTGTATTGGGTAAGCCCATTCACCCCTCTGACTTGGGTAAATAACGTTTTTAAGACACAATCCAAGGTTTCTTTCCCTGTCAGATAATTTTACAAAATTCTGAATTTAACACCTTGACATCTTTATGTTACATAATTACATAGTAGGTGAGGTTGAAAAAAGACACAAGTCCAACAAGTCCAACCTATGTGTATGATTATATGTCAGTATTTATTATCTAATAGTTTTTTTAAACTATTGATGCTCCCCGCTGAGACCACTGCCTGTGGAAGGGAATTCCATATCCTTGCCGCTCTTACAGTAAAGAACCCTCTACGTAGTTTAAGGTTAAACCTCTTTTCTTCTAATTTTAAAGTCTTGTTAAACTCCCTATTGTGGGGTCACCAGTACGGTATTTGTAAATTGAAATCATATCCCCTCTCAAGCATCTCTTCTCCAGAGAGAATAGGTTCAGTGCTAGCAACCTTTCCTCATAACTAAGATCCTCCAGACCTTTTATTAGCTTTGTTGCCCTTCTTTGTACTCGCTCCATTTCCAGTACATCCTTCCTGAGGATTGGTGCCCATAACTGGACAGCATACTCTAGGTGCGGCCAGTCCAGAGTTTTGTAGAGCAGAAGAATTATCATTTTATCTCTGGAGTTGGTCCCCTTTTTAATGCATGCCAATATTCTGTTTGCTTTGCCATTCTGCTGTCAGCTGACAAGACCGAGGGCCCCGCAATGGTTTTAGCTTTTTTGTACATAGAAATAGACACGGTGGCGATGGTTTTTCGGCTGCCCAGTGACAAGTTGGCCAGGCTCCTCTCCCTGGTCCGCTTGGCAAAAGGGGCCAAAAAACTGCAGTTAAAACAGCTTCAGTCCTTGCTGGGTCATTTGGTCTTTGCCTGTAGAGTCATCCGCATGGGGAAGGCTTTTTGTAGACGCTTGGCGTAGGCCATGAAGGGGGTGGCTGCCTCCCACCATTATGTCTGTATCACCAAGCCCATGCGGGATGACTTGGGGATATGGGTATCCTTTCTCCAGTCCTTCAATGGCCAGTCGTGTTGGCTGCTGAAGGAGGTACCGAACTCACAGCTGGAGCTATACATTAATGCGGCAGGCTCCTGTGGTTTCGGTGCCTTTTTCCAAGGGGAGTGGTCTGCCGAGTGTTGGCCGGCTTCATGGGCCCGCATGGATTTATTGTGCAACCTCACCCTGCTGGAGCTCTTTCTGATCATTGTCGCCATTGAGTTGTAGGGCGAGCGGTTGCGCAATCACCAGGTGGTTTTCTGGTCTGATAACATGAGTGTGGTGCAGGTGGTTAATCAACAGTCTGCTAGATCCCCTCTGGTCGTATTGTTACTGCCTTTTTTGGTTCTAAAATGCCTGCAGTTTAACATATGTTTTAGAGCTAGACATGTTCCTGGGACTGCTAACCATATCGCTGATGCTCTCTCTCGTTTACAACTCGATCGCTTTTGCTCCCGGGCTCCGTGGCTTCCCTGGAGGGCCTCCCCTGTCCGGCCTACTTGTGGAACCTCATTTCTAATGTTTGCTAGACCTCCTCTGGGCCTCACTGTCCTCGCATACGTGGGCGTCGTACTGTCGAGTGTGGGACAAATGGGTCCAAGTGTCGGGCGGTGAGTTTTTAATCTCGCTTCAACATGACAGACACATAGCTTTGTTTTCTTACCTCATTTATTTACTTCAGAAAGGTTCTTTGGGGTCCACGGTTTCGTCGTCTATGTCTGCATTGTCCTTTTGGTTTCGGCTCCTTGGATGGGAGGACATCACGAAAACGTTCCCTGTCCAACGCGTCCTGCGGGGTTGGAGACGTGCTACCCAATTCCTGGCACCCGGTTTCTCTGCATATCCTTTCCGGTATCCTTTCCCTGTTGCCGTCCGTGTGCTTCTCTACGTTCGAGACCCTACTTTTTCAAGTGGCCTTCTCTTGGGCATTCTTTGGTGCTTTTCGCATCGGCGAATTGGTTTCCAAATCCATGTCCTTGGCAGGCAGCGTCCTGTCAGAGGATGTGACCTTTTTGGAGCTCTGCGTGTCGGTTGTGTTACGTACATCAAAAAAGACAGCTTTGACAAGGGAAGAAGGGTTGTTATGTACCCTTGTGGGGGCCCCATTTGCCCTGTTTCGCTGGCCACCCCCTTCATGTCCGCACACCCCCCATCCCTCACCTTCTTTGTCCATGCCGATTCCTCCTCCTTGAGCAGGTTCCAATTTTTGTGGGTTTTCCGTTGTTGTCTTGAGAAACTGGGCCTACCCTCACGTCATTTTGCGACCCACTCTTTTTGCTGCTACCGCTGCTTCTGGTATGGGTTTCTCCGATATGGAACTCCAGCGTCTGGGTAGGTGGGAATCATCTTGATTTTCTTTGTATGTCTGCCCACACCTGTTGTTTTAATTTTCAGGTTGTTACCCGACTCAAATCTAGATTGTAGGAGATTCTTTCATTTACTGGGCCATTCCTCGGTCGGAAGTTCGGAGCTACGGGAAGAATTTGGGTTTCACCTATGATCTCGCAAGGATCTGTTGGCTTGGACTCCTTGGGCTACGTTGGCCTCAGGTCCTTCCGGAGTGTTTGCGCTTTCGTGCTCATGTTTCTAGCCCCATCATCTTGAATCCTCACGCTGGAAGGAATGACGTGGGCTATACAGGTTCAGTGGACTTAATCTCCGCTATCAAGCGCGACATCACTCATTGTTATGCAGTCTATACCAACTTGGTTCTCATATGGTCTGAAATAGTGCCTCTCTGACGGGCGAGTGGCGGTTTCTTGACCTTGCCAGCATAAAAGTTGCTGTAATGGGCTATGCCCTTGATGGTAATTGGAAGTAGGCTGTCTGTCCAGCACTTAGGATATGCCTCCCCCCTTTTGGAATTGTGTACTCACAGTATAACTGTGACAAGCACTGGTTTAAAGTGTTCACATGTTATGTGTTGGAATTTAATAAAGCTGTGGCTTTGTCCTTTCCAACCTAATGGTCGTAAGTGTGTTTATTTAAATGGGGTGAGGGGGCAAGGGTGAGGGTTCTATCCATTTACGTTACATTTGATTTGTACCTAGGCCCATTGCACCTCAGCAGTCAAGAAGGCCTCTTGAGCCTCTATAGGGAAAGAGAGCCTTGACTGATGGGGGCATGGCAAGGTGCCGGACAAGGTAATTGTGTGGTCACCAAGGATGGGTGGAACTATGGGGGATTGGCTGGGCCTGAGCTCAGAAAGTATTGCCCCAGGGAATTTTGGGGTCTTTCGAGGAACGTGAATGGAAGAGCTGCCCACCCTCCTGCCCCTTTTTTCCTATGGTATGTCACAGCTTGCTGTGGTTTCTTAACCTTTCCAGCATAAAAGTTGCTGTAATGGGCTATGCGCTTGATAGAAATTGGAAGTAGGCTGTCTGTCCAGCACTTATGGTAAGGACAGGCCTCCCCCCCTTTTGGAATTGTGTGCTCACAGTACAACTGTGACTGGCACTGGTTTAAAGTGTCCACATGTTATGTGTTGGAATTTTAATAAAGCTGTGGCCTTGCCCTTTTGGTTGTAAGTGTGTTTATTTAAAGCGGGGGTCCACCTATCTATCGTTTTTTTTTTTTTGAGTTAATTCACAAACTTTTCTTCTCAGCATTACATACTCACATATTGTGTGTAATATGTCCGCCTGTGTCAGATTTCATCGGAAAGAATAACTTATATTATTCACTGCAGGCGGTTTCCATCTTCATTGTGGGCATTTGAAGCCCACAAGCATTTATTTCCTGGATGTGGTGAATGCTGTGCTCCCAGCATTCACCGCTCGTTCCCGCACATGCTCAGTGGCATCCTGGGAAGCCTGAGACTAGCTCCCAGGAGTCTGGGAGAGGCTAGAAACACGCCTACTCCCACGGGAGGAGAACCAGGAAGTGCAAAGAAGAATAGAAAAATAAAAGGTAATTACGGCGATTTAAATTTTTTTAAACGGCATGTCAGCATCTAGGCAAGGAAGAGAATACATACAGATATTGTTCAAAATTTGGGTGGAACCCCGCTTTAAATGGGGTGAGGGGGCAAGGGTGAGGGTTTTATCCATTTATGTTACATTTGACTTGTACCTAGGCCCATTGCGCCTCAGCAGTCATGAGTTAGGCAAGCCAGGTCAGCATTGTCAAAATCTTTTTTAGCACCAATTGTTAACAAGGCTATTTGTTTATTGGGATTATTTTACGAATATTCAAGCGCGGCCATCACTTTGTGTATATTTAGTACCGCTGAGCGACCTTTCATAAACCCAGCCTGGGCCGGACATAAAGGGGTTGATTTGCTAAAGGCAAATAGACTGTGCACTTTGCAAAGTGCAGTTCCTCTCTGCAAGAGCAGTTGCTCCAGAGCTTATTAAATGAGCAGAAGCTATGCTGATTTCCATCATCCAATCATGTGCAAGCAAAAATGCTGTTTTTATTTTTATTTTCTATGCACGTGTTTGGGTATTTTTTGCTAAGTGAAGCTTTACCTCATTTACTAAACAATTGCACTTGCAGAGCACAACTGCACTTTGCAAAGTGCACAGCCTATTTCCCCTTTAGTAAATCAGCCCCAAAATGTCTTTTGGGGCTGATTAATGCTGTAGCATTAATAGAAAATTCAAACCTTTTATAGCTCCTATGTCCCTTTATAACAAGATTGTCGCACCAACTCACAGACCACCATGTTTTGTAAATTGGCTGTTATAGGAAATTTTGTACATTTAATATTATAATAAATACATTCATAGGGATACTAGCACAGGTGACAGGTTGGTGTCTTTTTAAAAATTGGGACAGCAAGCAGTATTGAATTCTGGTGCATCTGCAAAATAAAACCTAGCAAACGGGATTATGGGAGCAGATAAGAAGAATCACCAGAATGGATTTTTCATTATGTGCTCACCTCTGTGCTCAACCATACTGAAGATAACTGTAAAGATTACGTTGGAACACAAAACAGGAGTTAACACATAAGCCCTGTCTTTTTTTTTTTTTTTTTTTGCAGCTTTTGTGATGAGTCTTATGTGAGCAGCAGAAATCTAATATGCTGTCTAGTGAAAGTTTATGCCTCACACTCATCGAGCATGTGACAGCAATGCTGTTATGTAAACGTGAGCATGGCTATGCGTACAGCCCGCTAAGCAAGCTCCCCGCTATCAGTCTTTCATCAAAGGCCTCTGGTTAACTAATTAGCAAAGTGCATACTGCATAACTGCCACATTTATACTGCATGGATTTCTGGGCTGCAAAGTTGGTAAAAGACACAACACCAGTGGATACCTGCAATTGGTTACAGAATCAGTATTATGACACTTTTAGTTGTCACATGGAATTGCTGTATCGAATAATTCATTTGCTTTGACCAGGAGTAAAACTGAGTTTACAGATTCCAAAGAATTCTTGGGCCCTTCAAACCCCATTTGGGTTAAATGTAGTCACCAATTTGGACAAATAATTGCTAAAGGACTGTAGATGTTCAGCACTGACCAGAAGCTGCTTTTGCTAGAAGGTGAACCATGAAGGTGATCACTCTGTTGCCTATTCATATATAAAGCACTGACATGCATGAAGTATCTGAAGTTCTATTTCCTAGCTGAGTGGAAGACTACACAATATTCATATGCACTTTTTTTTATATTTACTGTCTAATGTCTATGGGGCTGATTTGCTAAAATGATAACATGCAGAAAGTGGCACAGCTCTGCATAGAAACCAATCAGCTTCTAACTTCAGCTTATTTAATTAAGCTTTGCCAAAAAAAAACTGGAAGCTGATTGGTTTCTATGCAGAACTGCACCAGATTTTGCACCCTGTAATTTTAGTAAATAAACCCCTATGGGGGTGGCTTGACTGTGTATGAAACAAGGTAGGAAAGCCACAGAAAAAAAACAAGGCAGCATTGAGGAGCCAGCAAGACATCACCACAATGTTAAAATTGTACATAGCATTTGGAGGAAACTGATGCATATATTTTGCTGAACCAGATCTAATCTTGTGGTTTGATTTGCTCATTTCTAAAGTTCACCAGACATTACAATGTGACTGTACAATCTTCTTTAGATCTAAAAAGAGCTATATAGTATAAAGCTGACCATACATGTCTCAGTTTATTGATCAGCCAGCTATCTGATCAAAAAAACTGAATGGATCCCCCCATCAACACAATTGAGGTGGATATAAAAGTCCTGTGCTCTTGTATTGACTCTGCTGTCAGAATGCACTGATCAGCACCGCAGTTGATTGGCTGCAGCATTTATTGACATTTTTTTTCTAATAAGCCCATTTGTGAGAAGTCAGTCATTAGATCAACTTCAAACGAACGTGAAAGGCCATAGATGGATCAAAATCAAACAGGTCCCCGATAAACTGGCCAAAGTTCATTAAATCTATGGCCAGCTTTAGAGTCTGGCTGATTGGATTTGGAATGATTGTGTAGTTTAGATCCCCATATTGCAATGTTTTGTCTTACTATTGCCCAAGGATTTTAAAGTCAGGTTGTAAAATATATGGAGACATTAATGGTAATCATTTACACCCCCTTCATATTATCCCATGTTGATATTTTGCATATTAACATGCATTGCAATAAAGCAACCCATTCATTTAGAATGACTTTCACAACAGAGCACACCACAACACATAGCAGGTGCATTGTGGTACTCTGCAATGTAGTCCGCCATCACCTACTGCAATGCTGTTCATTTAGAACGCCATGCACTAACGTAACACATGGTGAAAAGCTCATTCTACCATAGTGTGAAGCTAGTCCTTATGGTTTTATATGAATAACAGACCTTTTTATATGCATAATCCAAACACATTAGACTGCTAAGCAAACACGATTTTCTTTATGTGGGTGATGAGTACTAAGAATTGGACAACAAAAAGTGTACTTAATAAATATGAAAGCACATTTTGTTTCGATAAGCTAAAAATATAAACCTGATATTTATATCTGCAGCATTCAGTATTTTTTAAGGTTTTGGCTAAATGTTGAAAAAATATCAGTGGTGTTAGGTCCAATTATTATAAAACAGATATAAAGATACAGACAATTTTATGAAGAAGCTATGTTTTGTTGCCATAAACATATCAGAAGCATTTTCAGCTTCCTTCGAAAAAGTCAAGTTACCTGGTTTTCATCTAGTTCCAGTGATTGTTGGGAAGCCGTGATCTCTGGGTTTTGGAAGCTAAGTGTAATACATGGTAATTGGATTTATCTCAATGACAGCCATCCTGAACAGTGCTGGGATAGGGTCCTCTGGTACCCAAGGTGAGAATGTCAAATTGGCCTCAACCCCCACACGGGACTTAGATGGAAGGAGCTTACTGCTAGCCCCTGTCCACCAGTTCTAGGGTTGCCAAATTTTGGTCCATGGAAAACCAAGATGAATGGGGAAAATTGTTGTGACATAGGTAAACCATTGTGATCTATTCATAATGAGCATGCTATAACATCATTAAAGTGATACTAAAGTCTTATTTATTTTCATTTAAATATAACAAACATGGTATACTTACCTGCTCTGTGCAGTGGTTTTGCACAGAGCAGCCCAGAATCTTCTCTTCCCTTGCCGCTGCTCCTGGCCTCTCCCTCCTGCCAAGTGCCCCCACAGCAAGCAGCTTGCTATGGGGGCAGCCGAGCCAAGCTGCTGCTCTGTGTGTCCATTCAGACATGGAGCCGTGGTTTCGCCCTGTCCCCTCTCTCTCCTCATTGGCTCACTGACTTTGATTGACAGCAGTGGGAGCTAAAGGCACCCCGCTGCTGTCTCAGCCAATGAGGAGGGAGAGTCCCGGGCAGCCGAGACTCTCGTGCAACATTTCTGGATAGAGATGAGGTTCAGGTAAGTATTAGGGGGGCTGAGGGGGGGTTGCTGCACACAGAAGGTTTTTTTATCTTAGAATGCATTAAGATAAGAAACCTTCTGACTTTAGAACCACTTTAACATTATCGTAAACAAAATTTGTTCTTCACACTGGGTAGTTAAGTATTTTAAAGCTCATCAAATATATAGATGTTATTCTGTGATTTTTATTTATATACACAGTATTTTCCACTGAAAAAATATAAGGCATTCACTGAATGGCAACAGTGCCAAACAATCGACCTCCTATGATTACTAAGCAGAAGGGCGGCCGCTCAGTACTAGACCTGGATAACCTCTAATATCACTGTAGTTGGAGGGATCAGTTATGTATGAGATATGCACAAGCTTGACAAATGTAATTATGTAATAAAAATCATACTTAAACATCAGCTTTAAAATGGTTCTACAGGCTGAAGGTTTTTTTTACCTTCATGCATTCTCTGCATGGGAGTAAAAAGAACTTTCCGTATGCAACCCCCCCCCTCCCCCCCCGCAGTCCCCCTCAAAATACTTACCTGAGCCTGATTGCAATCCAGCAATGTGTATGAAAGCAACTGCTCTCTGCTCTCCTGGGTCTCTGCCTGCTCATTGGCTGAGAGACAGCAGCAGGAGCCATTGGCTCCCACTGCTTTCAATCACAGCCAATGAGGAAGGAGCGGGGGTGGGGTTGAGCCTTGTTCTGTGTGTCTAATTAACATACAAAGCGGAGCTCGGGAGCAAGCAAGCACGAGTACCCCCATAGCAAGCGGCTTCCTATCGGGGCACTTGGAGAATAGGAGGAGCCAGTAGCACCGCCTGCGGACCAGAGAAGGAGGATCGGGATGCTCTGTGCAAAACCATTTAAAAAAAATTACCTTTACTATCACTTTGAGTGTAAATTAGGGTCAGCTACTTACACAATAAGTAATGCTGCAAAGTTGTTAATGTGGTAAAGTCTGTTACTTACCTTCCCTTAGCTGCATTTTTTATTTTTTTGTCATAAGAACTGTTGCTGGTCACTGAGCCATGGTTGATCAATAAATATTTACAACAAAGCTTACTCATAACCACATAAAAAATAATCCATGTTTTTTTTTACTCAGTATTACCCCAGAGACTTCTGCTACATCATGGATCTTTACATCTTGCAGACATTACTAACCCATTAAGCCATGTTCACTGCTGACCAGACAGGGAGACCTCCCAAACTTGTACACTGGTAAATTCCACTCGGAAGGAGCATCAGCTGCATTTTTATCCACAGAGATCACAGGATCCTGGGGGCATTGCAGATTCCTTGAAAGATGAACTAACCTATTAAAAAAGGAAAACAGCCAGACATGTATCTGCAAGGATGATGCACGTATTTAGCTGTGATGTACTGTATGTATGCAATGTATATATTTTCATTAAAATGTATATATTTTTTCATTAAAATGATAATATGGCAGCCAATTTACTGGTAATAATTACAGTAGTAGTTGTAATTACAAGATCAGTAGATTTAATTGTTTGCATACTTTGCTAACAGAGTCATTATAGCCATAGAAGAGATGCAAATACAAATGTTTTAACTTAGTCATGTGCGCTGGAATGCATCGATCATACACAAAAGGCTTGGAGCAGACCCCAAAGCATGCCGCTTTCATCATTTTCTTAGAAGCTTCTCTGTAATCATTTGCTATAACCCCTATAACTACGTTTCATCTAATCCTGTAGGGAGAACCAGGAGCTCCCGTATAAAGAATTACAGATGTCCCATTTGTCCCAGTAACTTTATCTCATATTTTTGGGGAAGAGACTGAAGACATGACTGACGGTCATAAAGGAACTGCCAGTGCTATGCATAAGGAATTAGTACCTGCCCAGATAACTGATTTTGTACAGCAAGAACAGTTGGGATGAAAGAGGGCGCATTAGAAACAGTTGCAGACAACTGTCTGCTCTGTGCCTGCTAGAAGGAAAAGATGAAGGCTTTGTCAGCCACATGCTGTGGCGGTATAGCATGTCTATTCTGAGATACAGAAGGCAGAGGAGCCCTACCTTTAGATGGTGCGGCCTGATGATTACTTTGTGCTGCAAGAGGAGCTTTCTCCCTACTATTTATTATTATTATTACAGGTACTTATAAAGGAACACCATTTGCATATGTATTGTACATTTACATCAGGCCCTAACCCTCAAGGCGCTTACAATCTAAGGTCCTTAACTCACATACATACGTACACTTACTAGGGTCAATTTAGACAGGAGCCAATTAACCTACCTACTTTGGAGTGTGGAAAGAAACCCACGCAGGCACAGGGAGAGAATGCAAACTCCATGCAGGTAGTGTTGTGCTTGGGATTTGAACCAACGATCATAGTGCTGTTAGGCAGAAGTGCTAACTACTTGCTGACTGCATGTAGAACCTCTGCCTCTCTCTTTGGGCCTGCTTGGCATTTTGAATTTGATATCTTATTGGGTTGTGCTTTTTTATTTAAAATATAAATATAATGGTTTTGATTTTATCCCATATGTATTTATGTTTATAAACATTTTTATCAGATTCTTAACTGTACAAAGAAACAATATTAGGTAGCAGTTTATAATACCAGCACAAAAAAAGCAGCATGGTGGTAGCCCTTTTCCTTTTAGGTTTCTCCTAGTTGGAACCCTGTAGAGAACCATGCATAAAAGGGGGGAAGCATATCAGTTCCTTGACCCATTCAGCTGTGTGTGTAAATTGAGCTTCAACTATTCCGTTCGGTATTGCCGCGTACACACGTCCGGTTTTGCCGTCGGAATAAACTCCGAAGGTTTCTGCGACGGAACTCCAACAGAATTCCATTCAAGCGGTCTTGCCTACACACGGTCAACCCAAAAGTCTGACCAAAGTCTGTCCTTCCAGAACATGGTGACGTACAGCACATACGATGGGACTAGAAAAAGGAAGTTGAATAGCCAGTAGCCAATAGCTTCCGTCTCGTATTTGCTTCAGAGCATGCGTTGTTTTTGGTCCGTCGGAACAGCATACAGATGAGCGGTTTTCCCAATAGGAATTGGTTCCATCAGAAATATTTAGAACATGTTCTATTTCTAGGTCCGTCAGAATTTTCGAAAAAGAAAGTGTGATGAGGCCTCCACACGATCGGAATAGACGATGAAAAGCTTCCGTTGGACTTTTTCTTTCAGACATTCTGCTCGTGTGTACGCGGCTTTAAGAGGCTTTTTTCAGTAAAATAGTTCAAGTTAGCTTGGTAAGCATTTGAAAACATTCTAGAGCAGTGGTTTCCAAACTGCCATGCAGGGGTTAGATGCAGCCCATTGCTTGCCTTTATCCAGCCCTTGGGGCACTATTCCTCCCACTGACACCAACAATAGGGCATCATTTCTGTTACTGACATCAACAGTATTCCTCCCCCTAATGCTAAAGATGCACTGTTTACTCCCACTGACATCAGGACTACTCTCAATAGCCACAGTCTGGCCCCCCTAAAGTCTGAAGGGCAGCAAACTGGTCCTTTTTTTATGAAGTTTGGAGACCCCTGTTCTAGAGCATCTTCTGCTGGTTTCAAAAAATGAATGTGCATATTCAAAAAGTCCAAAAAAGGAACAATCTGGACACTCTCTAAGCTCGCCATACAGTGACCTAAAATTTGTCCGGTTTGTGATTTGTCACTTGTGTGGATGGAGGAATCTGTTAGGCTGGCCATACATTATATAATTTTCTTGTACAATTTCCTTTAGATTTACCAAGACCATATGAGGTCAAACCTAAACACTTTAAAATTGTATAAAATGAGTCAGCCCTTGCTCTACATAGTTGAAGGTAAATCTAAAGGATATTGAATAGGAAAATTGTATAATGTATGGGCAACTTAAGTTGGTTAAACAAAAAAAAAATGAAGTGTACGGCTGGCTTTAGGCCTTTGCATGTGAGTTTCCCCATTAGAATGAACTGCCAGAGATCCCAACCAACCAGATTTGTAGCGGTCAATTTCTTAGCAGCTGGAACACCATTGCAGTTGCAAATTTATAACAAAAAAAGGAAATTGTTGTTCTTTGACACAGGCTCACATTACAAAAAATATATTTTCATAGGTATCCTAAAATGAATACAATTAAACTTTAAGACCCATAACAACATACAGCTAATGTGTGCTGTTATCATTTGTTTAACATTTACCATAAAAAGTAGAAAAAAAGTAGTGCATCTAGAGATGCACTTTGTATTTCTTTCACCATAGACACAGTAAACTTCAGTATACTGACTGATAGTGGATAGTAGTTCATCTGACTGTTGTAGAAGAGTGATTGACAGATCTGTTATGATTCACGCATGCGGTGACTCAAAGACTTGAAGCCCGGGGCCCAAGAGCTGAGGCCAGACAGGAAAGTCAGATGAATAGACAGGAAAGTAAAAGGAATATCCCAGTAAAAACAATGTTGCCTTAACTCCATATTTAGTCTGGAGACCTATTCTGGCTCTTGACCTTTTTACACAATAGCACCAGTGATGTTTCCAGCAAGTTATTTCTAACCTGTGGGATATTACAAGTCTCTGTCTAGTTAGCAGACAGCATAGTGTTGTCTACTAGGACAAATCGCTCACAGACAGTAGTCATCACAGGGTCACTAGCAGAGTTTTCCACAGTCCTGAAAGGGAAATTATTGTGGTTTTGTAGGGCTATGCTGACTCAAACAAGGTCTCCCTTTTGATATGTGGGAAAAGACTCATTGAAATTATAGTTAAAAATAGTCATAAAAATACCATGACTAAAACTGGACGATTGTATCTTGGTAACAAAAGAGAATTTCAGATCTAAATATCCTTTTATTAGAAGCATAAATACATGAAGTCATAGGTTCATGGCACACTAGCCATGATTTGTTGACAACTCACCAGTTGCGAAGTAGCGAAAACCAACTCACCTAATCTTATTATATGACTACCCTGCCGGCTAAATCAGTTAGATGTTGCTCCATTGCTGCAACCCCATTGCACAAGATTCTCCTTGTTTTTAGCCAGTGAGGCTTTGACATCCATTAGATAGAAGTTGCACCCCTGGCAGATTTTGCAAACACCTTGCCGCTTTCCGATTTACAAGTGTAGTAGTACGAACTCTTGCCTGGCAATTCTGGGTTCCGTTACATATTATCCTAGTCTTTTCATGGGCAGTCTGGTTTCTTCCCTCAATCCACAACATAAAGGTTGGTTGACCACCTCTAAAGTAAACTTGTAATAAACTGAGCAATTCAAACTGACCTCATAAAAAAAACAAAAAACAAACATAAACAGAGGTTACAATTTGAAAAAAACTGCCCATCCACATGAGAGGTATATATAGGCCCATGTTATATGCAAATCCTACATTTTCCTGTAATAGTTAAGCATAGCCTCTTCCTTCTTTCTTCATAGCAGTCAAGTATGCAGTTTTTCACATTAAAGAACCAATAGAGAGGCACAGGAGGTATGAAGAGGTGGTGCCAAGCTTGACTTTCAGAGGAAAGTCAATCAATGCTTATACTTTCAGCTGCCTATATCTCTGGATCTACTAATTCTTTACCAAAGCTTAGTGAATTAACTGAGGAGGAATTGATTACAGTGGCACAGGCTGCAGCCAGGGGACAGAGAGCCCATGCACCAGCCCCTCTACAAGTCTCTGCTCCTGGACAAAGGGAACATCATGGTGTCCTGCCACAATAACTAATCATTTCCCTTTTCAGTTTTTGTTGAAGATAACTTCTGTTTTGGGATACTAATAAATAAGGTACTTCGGGGACAGTGATGTGAATAGTTTTTATTCTTCATAATGAATGATTTTAACTCAAACACAGAATTAAATTAGTTTCAGAGAGTGTATTTTCTGAAAACGATCCAACAAATTGAACAATTAAAATATTGATGTCCATGACAGGTTAGGGGTATTGTAAATAGTACATTAATGGCAAAATGTTCAAATTGAATTGCTTTTAGTTACAGGCAATCTGTACCTATTCAAGGCAAAGTGACATGTTCTTGTGTAAGATGAACCCTCACCACCCACGGATACTCACCTTCAACATACTATCATGCCGCTACATTTGATCTCTTGGTAATTACTGATACTTCCGCGTATGGAGGAGCATGTGACTTCATCCCAGGATACACTGCTGTGGCCCAAACACTATCACATAAGAAAGAAGAGGAAGAAGTTAATCCTGCGTAAGTTATGAAACATCCAACATGAAGTACACACAAGGTTAGGCTGGCCATACATTGTCAGAATTTTGGCAAATTCAGAGTAAATGGCTAATTTTCCAACAGTGGGTGGTCCTATCAACTCAACAAAAGTCAATTACACAATTGATTTTAAGACAAAAATTGTTGGCTGAATAATGTCTGCAACCAATCAGCTGACACACAATAGCCCTAGGGGGTTGACCGTTTATGCCATTTATGTAGATGCAGGATTCTTAGATTTCTTTAGTTCAGCCTGCAGGTTAGATGATGAAAATCTATTAGTGTATGGCCATAATAGGATTCAGGAAAGGGCCAGTAAGTGGAAAGTTCTTTTTACAAGAGAGTTTGTCAGATTTCCCTTAATAGACAAAGCTGTGTTGATTTACTAAAACCGTAGAATGCAAAATCTGGTGCAGATCTGCATAGAAACCAATCAACTTCCATTTTTTTTTTTGTCAAATCTTAATTGAACAAGCTAACGTTAGAAGCGGATTGGCTACCATGCACAGCTGCACCAGATTTTGCACTCTCCAGTTTTAGTAAGTCAACCCCAGTGAGTCTTTTTACACACTTTTAGGAAAAATGTAGGTGAAGTATAATGTGGAGTATGCTGCTGGAGAAAGGATGTGTAAAGTCAAGTAAGTAGGTTTAGTTATGTACTATATGAACTTTACTGAATTACATAATACAAATAACAATTGTGTAAAGTAATGCAAAGAAACCAGTTATGTAAATCTCTCTTATTTAGCAATGGAATCCCCTTATAAAGTACATAGGGCCATTCCCATGAGTGCTTTTATCCATACACAATTATTTATTAGCAGCACTTTTTTTTTTTAGTTGAGAGACAGTTAACCTCCCAATATGTTTTGTGTGTGTGTGTGTGTGTGGGGGGGGGACCTTGAATATAAACTGCCTGCAGATGTTGTCCCTAATAAAAGCTGAAAGTATTGCACAATCTTACTGAGTGCATTTTCTTTGCTTTTTTATTAGGTAAGAAATTCTAAGAAATTTTCAGCTTCTCAGCTAGAAATCATCTTTATTAACTATGTGGCCTAAGATGCTGAATTTCTTTTGCATATTCATTATATTGGCACAAAGGTATTAAATACTTGAGTTATTCTTTAAATATCTATTTGTATGACTACTTACATTCAGATATTATCATTGATGAATTGGTGATATATAGATCTTTTAAGGCCTAGTAGCTCCTGTGGGCTGAGGTGAAAAATCCCTGGCGATTCCTGGCACCCGGGGAGCTGCACATGCCACATACAGCCTTCAATACAAGAGTACTGTAAGCAACCATGCTCAGCTAAATGCCAAAGACTAATGCCACTTTTGTGTTTGGGGAGAAGCACCATTGGCGTTTTACCCAAGCATGCCCTCGTACAGCCATTCTCTTGTATTGGTGGATGAACACAGCATGTGAGGCTCCTCAGCTGCCAGAAAACGCTGGTGGTTTTTTGCCTCAGCACGCAGGAGCTGCTAAGTGTCCTTGTATGTAAGACCTAATAATGTATTATTCTGTAGCTCTATTTGGGTACGCTGTAAAAAAACAGTGAACTCAGTGCAGCATGCTGACATTAGGTCATAAAACAAGTCTAGCCATCCACAATAAGATGGCTGTGAATACTGCTGTGTACGCGTCTTGATTGTATGCAGATGACTAAGGCTTATGAAAGAGGCAGGTAGCTGAACATTTCTACAAGACTTATCATCTAACACCTGTCTGGAAGCCTGGGTGGCTTACAAATAGAACAAGTATCTGGGAACTAATTACACTCTGTAGTGTCTGTTTTTCTGTCTGTGCAACTTTCCCTGGATGTTTCACATACCATTAACCTTTGTTCATCATGTTTCTCATATAGCAGTTCATACTCTATGCCCTAAGCTGTTCACATTCCTGGACCCTATTAATAGAGATATCTCTTTAACACAAGGAGGTAAATAAGTTGGTCCTGGTGTCATTACTAATAATATCAATTATGTAATAATGCCAGTAAGACCTCCACTGCATGAGCGTTATTTCAGCAAGAAGTACTGTGCCATACAGGATATACATAGGCATTGGTCTTTAAAGTTTGCTCAAAGTATAATATAAAGAGCTTCAAATCCTTTACAAGCAACTCCAGGTCACAGTACTATCTAGGAAACAGCCACAATGTTTTATCAAGAAGATTGCTTCATTTACCTTTATTTTAATGTTATAAATAATTCCTGTTATCCACTGCAGCTTTATTCAATAGGGTTTTCCGAGTGCTGCTCTCTGGATGGGCAGGTTGTAGTTGGTAATTTTTTTAAGGTGATATCTACTGTCCTGAGAACTTTAATTTCACATTGAGCAACAGCTGTAAAGTAGAGGCAAGAGCATTTTGTTCCCTTTGCCAGAGTCTGTATAATCAGAATTGAGAGGCTGCAGGCTATGCATAATTAAAATGGTAATGCACCTTATTATTTGTTACTGGAAATCAATCAGGATTCTGAGAAAGGTGCATGCACCCCAAAACACATGAACTGTATATCTTCCAGATAAATGGATCTGCGGTGCAGTCTGAAGTGCTCCTCTTAGGCCGGCCAAAAGAGGGTAGAGTATGGGTGGGGCTAACTGTGTGAAAGTGATTTCAAGTTACCAGCTGAGACAACTTATTAGAATTCTCTGGTTTATGTAGTGAATAGTAAATAATAATGCAAAGTGATAGTTATCCTAAAATATCTGTAAGAACACTAGGGTACTTTTACAGTTTTGTGGCAAGACTTACATGCAGCAGTATGCTCCTTTAAACAGGTAGACTTTGGCTTTACAGTTGGCCTCCCAGTTAGGGTGCTGTGCTAAAGTATAGAGTGCAAGGATGCTCCAGACTATACCAGTTTTGTCCCTGATTCTCAGGAAACTTTCCCTGTACTAGGCTTATCTCTCACTAGCAAGTGTATACGCTTTACACAGCAAGGTGCACCAAAAATAACTCTCTGGGTAAAGATGACGGTTTAAATCTCAGATACAGGCTCCACCAAGATGGCTGCTGGGAGCCCATGACAAGTCATCCTCTGCAGGGTTTCCCCAGTGCCAGAGGTAAGCAGCGATCATGTGATGGCTGTGTTTACTTCTGGCAGGCTAACTGGGAAGTGAATGGGTGATCTGCTTATCGCTGCCTCACATCCCATGCTGGCACCCACTTGAGTAGCAACAGCGCTCAGCAGAACAACAGAGGCTGCTGGCAACACCTTACTACAGGAGTGCTTCTTTTACATCCAACATGAAACAGACTCTATTTATGACACTGTCATAAGCCTAACCCAAATGGGATTATGCAAGTTTATTATCCCTTTTTTTTTTTAATGTCTTATTAAATAATGTTCTGCACTACCCAATGCACTTTGGCTTTCATGTTTTAGTAAAAAAAGGTTGATTGGAGGTTGATAGGCAAGCCATTGTCACCCAAATGGTATGGAATAAGATGAGAACAGCTGGGGGACCTTTGCCAATGCAAAAAAAAAGATTTAAAAAAAGAAAACAGCCTTCTCGTGTGGCTTTGAGGTCAACATGGGTAATTCACAAATCCTTTTAATTGCAGGTTTTGGGGAAGCACACGGTCGGACTTTTCAGCTACAAAAGTCCGACAGCCCGTCCGACAGACTTTCGACGGACTTTTGGCGGACTTTCAACAGACTTTCTAACGACCGGACTTACCTACACACGATCACACCAAAGTCCGACGGATTTGTACGTGATGACGTACACCGGACTAAAATAAGGAAGTTGATAGCCAGTAGCCAATAGCTGCCCTAGTGTGGGTTTTTGTCCGTCGGACTAGCATACAGATGAGCGGATTTCTGGGTCCGGCGGAGTTACAGCGTAAAGATTTGAAGCATGTTCCAAATCTAAAGTCCGTCAGATTTGCGACTGGAAAAGTCCACTGAAGGTCCGGTGAAGCCCACACACGATCAGATTGTCCGCCGGATTTGGTCCGTCGGCCAAGTCCGGTCGAAAAGTCCGACTGTGTGTACGCGGCATTAAAGCTGTATGAGCGTACCCACCACTACAATATACAACTTAAGCACAGTTATCCAGTCCCTACACCCTATTAGCTGCTGTGAGGCTCTTGCTGGACATTCTCTATTTTGAATCCTGGAAATTTAATGCAAATTAAAATTCATTCATAATCTTATCTCTGGTATGGAACAGTTCAGTTTGTAATATTTGGATAATATACTATCCTTGCTAAAGTTAATTTGGCATTTCCATTGAATATTAAGATGTTGAATACTAAGCAAAGAGCAAATAATGTTTCTGTCAGGGCTGGCTCAGCCCTTCCTTCTCTGAGCTGGCCGCTCAGCTGTCGGCTAATTGCCAGCTCTCATCTCTCTCCACAGTTAACCAGCTGTTGTGGATCTGCTCGTTAGTCCTGCCTACTTAAAGATCTCCAGCTCACTTCATTCCTGCCTTCGCCTTGGTCACATCACAAGAAACCATCTCCTGTGTTCCTGTTTAAAGACTGGCTTTGCTGACATCCCTTCTGGCTCCTTATCCTGCTTGCTGTTCCTCTACTTGGATCCCTGACTTCTGGCCTAGCTGATTACCCAATCTGGTTACTGAACTCTGGCTTGGCTGATTACCCGATCTGGTTACTGTACTCTGGCTTGGCTGACTAACCGATCCGGTTACTGGACTCTGGCTATGCTTTGACTATGCTTACTCTATTTACCTTTTTATTTTTATTAATAAACAAGTGTGATTTTACTGTACTTCTGTCTTGGTCTGGTTCATGGTTTCTGACAGTTTCACAATGTAACACACATGATTATCCTCACCCCCCCTACCTTTTCCCCAACACCCGCTTCAAGAAATTAAATAGAGAAGCATGGCCAAAGCTTTTTTGGCCATACTTCTCATGTGGGTCACAGAATTGTACTTAACTTGTGCTCTCCTGTGACACGGAATCACAATCAGCCGATATTGGGCTACAACCTGGTGTCAGCTGACATCACAGAACTGCTCCAGGCTCTGGAAGGATGCCAACCATATTGTTGGAAAGTTGAGTCTTCCCCTTCTCCTGGGGAAAAGAAACTGACAGTCACTACTCTCAAATCAGAGTTAACTGTGAATGGAGCGATCAGCAGTCATATAATCGCTCAGTTCTCTGACTTTTAGCTGGTGGAGGACAGCTGTAGAATTAGACTTATGCTGCAGCACAAAGGTGAGTATCTAAGTTTGTTTTTTTACAACCCCAAACTTCTCCTTTAAACATATATATATACATATTTGGTTTAATTTCTTGCTTTCCCATTGTGAACTGGAGCAGAGAGAATCTGGAGAAGCTGTGCATAGTAACCAGCTTGTGCAGTTAAGCTTTGAAAATGAAAGAGAGAAGCTGAGTGATTGCCATGCACAGCGACTCCAGATTCTGGTGGCTCCAGTCTTAGTAAATTGCCCTTATAAATGCTGTCATTTGCATTCAAAGTGAATGTGCTTTAACATTGCTACTGCCTGCAATTCACTTGTCGGCAGCTCATTAGTTGTGACTATCCATAATAAACATGACATCGGCAAGCAGGGTCTTGTGACTTGTACCCTTGCCAAAGAAGGCATGTGCCCTGTATTTTGCAGCTGCAGTCACTGACCAAAGGCAGAATGTGGCCTTTGTCTGTGCACTATGTGCCATTCCTGGTATGTGTGACTAAGTCGGATTATCAATTTGCTGTCACATGCTGCTTGAACTGAGTAAAATGCTCACATGCTGGTTGTACCAAGTTAAATGATCTTTATTTTTAGAATGCTGATTTGGGTGTAATATGTTTATATTAAATATTAGCATCTTTTTTTAATAACTATAAGCCTGACTGTTGCAGTTAAAGTGGTACTAAAATCATCATACTTAAAAACCGCCATAATGTGATTTGAGCCACACATTAAAGTGATACTAAAGGCTCATGTTGTTTTACCTAAAATCACAGAAGTGGCTTATACTTACCTGCTCTGTGCAAAGGTATCGCACAGAGAGGCCACTCACCTCCTCTTCTGGGATCCCCTGCCGGCGCTCTCTGATCGTCCTCTTCTCCATGTGCCCCCATAGCCCCTATAGCAAGCCTGCAGGTGTAACCCCCGATTCCTGGCTTGATATGGGAGCACATGTGTAGGCATGCTTCCATGCCAGGCCATGTGAGTCCATAGACACACACAGAATAACTTGCCCCCCCCCCGTTCCCTGCTGTCGCTCAAATCCTGTGACGAGGGAACTGTGTTG
Organism: Aquarana catesbeiana; assembly: GCF_042186555.1. Taxonomy (NCBI): domain Eukaryota; kingdom Metazoa; phylum Chordata; class Amphibia; order Anura; family Ranidae; genus Aquarana; species Aquarana catesbeiana. Next base: position 357,472,091 of record NC_133324.1, on the reverse strand, counting down.
TGTGTGTCTATGGACTCACACGGCCCGGCTCGGGAGCATGCCCACACGTGTGCTCCAAAAGCAAGCGGGGAAGGTCCATAAAGAAATTGATGAGCGAGTTTGGGGTGGAGGAACTTGACTGGCCTGCACAGAGTCTTGACCTCAACCCGATAGAACACCTCTGGAATGAATTAGAGCGGAGACTGCGAACCAAGCCTTCTCGTCCAACATCAGTGCCTGACCTCACAAATTTGCTTCTAGAAGAATGGCCAAATATTTCCATAGACACACTCCTAAACCTTGTGGACAGCCTTCCCAGAAGAGTTGAAGCTATTATAGCTGCAAAGGGTGGGCCAACTGAATATTGAACTCTACGGACTAAGAATGGGATGCCATTAGTTCAGGTGTGTGTAAAGGCAGCCGTCCCAATACTTTTGGTAATATAGTGTGTGATGGCAGATGGCAGACAGCGTGTATTGTGTCGTGTGGGTCAGCATTTTGCTGATGTCAAGGGTGTGGATCGAGTGGCCCATGGTGGTGGTGGGGTTATGGTGAGGGTAGGCGTAAGCTATGGACAATGAACACAGGTGCATTTTATTGATGGCATTTTGAATGCACAGAGATACCGTGACGAGATCCTGAGGCCCATTGTTGCGCCATTCAGCCACGACCATCACCTCATGTTGCAGCATGATAATGCGCGGCCCCATGTTGCAAGGATCTGTACACAATTCCTGGAAGCTGAAAACATCCCAGTTCTTGCATGGCCGGCATACTCACTGGACATGTCTCCCATTGAGCATGTTTGGGATGCTCCGGATCGGTGTATACGACAGCGTGTTCCAGTTCCTGCCAATATCCAGCAACTTATCACAGCCATTGAAGAGGAATGGACCAACATTCCACAGGCCACAATCAACAGATCAACTCTATGCAGAGGGGATGTGCTGCACTGCGTGAGGCATATGGTGGTCACACCAGATACTCACTGGTTTTTCTGACCCCCCCAATACAGTAAAAGTGCACATTTTAGAGTGGCCTTTTATTGTGGCCAGCCTAAGGCACACCTGTACAATAATCATGCTGTCTATTCAGCATCTTGATATGCCTCATCTGTGAGGTGGATGGATTATCTCGGCAAAGGAGAAGTGCTCACTAACACAGATTTAGACAGATTTGTGAACAATATTTGAGAGAAATAGGCCCTTTTAGTACACAGAAAAAGTCATATATCTTTGAGTTCAGCTCATGATAAATAGGGGCAAACACAAAAGTGTTGCGTTTATAATTTTGCTCAGTGTATATGCTGTATACAGTATGCAGTCTCTTGAGTATTTAAAAAAAAAACATTGAGGGTATCCTGAGCAGAAATATAAAATCTCAAGTACCTTTCATTTCCCAGGAAGTCAGCAGTGTACAGTCACGTATAAACTTATTCTGAGAATAAATCCTCAGCTTATAGGGATCAGAAACAGAAATGGGATGCCAGCCCTTTTACATCATTTACTTAATATCCAAACTGAAAACAGAGGCGAGTGGGGTGACATGAAGGTACCGAAAGGTGCTTGCAGAGCACCCTAGGAAGCTCACTTTTCCAGAGCCTGCTCACAGTCCTATAGAATGATCAGTTCCAAAACATAGGTTCCTGTGTTTCTTTGTACTTAACTTTAGGATTATCCTATGGAAAAACCTGTGTATACTCCCTTTGTCAACAATCCTATGACCACCACCAAGCCAAGGTGGGCATCTGGTTTGGCATACTTTACATATCTGCAATGTCACCCTTTGAGAATCCTTCCAAAAATCCCAAATCCCAAATGTCCAGCACTGACCATCCAATCTGATTATACAAACTCCTATAGACCTACCAACAACTAAATTGTGCCTGGGCCTGCTTGATTGGATATAAATTGAATGAACTGATTGGGTAGGCCTTCACACTTCAGTTATGGTAGATCTAAAGGGAAATGTACAAAAAATGATACAGTCAGATTGAAAGGTGTGTGATCATCTTAACAGGTGTAATGCCTGGCCCAATGACCCAGATTTGTCAGGGATGGGCTTAGCCAAAACAAAACTCATAACATGACATCATAATTCTGGCAGCACCAGACCAATCAACAGCAGCTGGTAGGAAAAACGACACGCAAATGTCAAGATTTTCCCTGCCAGTCTGCCCTGAAAGAACCCAGAAAAATAGCTCATAACTAGGAAAGCCTTTGAAAAAAGCTTTTTGATAAAAATAGAACTATAGGCAAAACTTTTTAAATCATTTTGGATAGAGGAAAAAGGGGTCGTATGTCAGATTTGTTTTTGCCATCTGTGTCCCATTGTAGAGATTTCAGTTACTTTCTGTCCCATGGCCAAACAGGAAGTGAGAGGAAATCTCTGCAAACTAAGGGAATTCCTTGGGGACCCCCGGGTCACCAGAACTAGTGTCCCATTGGAAGATTTTCCCTCTATTACTTTTCTGGGGACAACCCAAAATTCGGGATTTTCTTTTACTTTCACTTTCTATGCTAATGGTAAACAGGATGCATAGAGAGGGTGAATCTCCCTAACGGGGACACAGACCGCAATAAAAATTGACAAGCGTTCTAATCCCTCTCCACTCTATCCTAAATTTAAAAAATGTTTGGCTTTGGTTATACTTTAAGTAAGCCACATTTTTGAATCATTTCATTTTGGAGTATTCTCATTATTAAGCACCCTTTGTGACTTTCTACTGACCTTTTCACTGGTAGACATTGTAATAGGAAGCAGAATGTGTTCATTTTAAGCCCTCATTCACACGAGGCGGACTCCGTTTCCACGGAGCCCGCCTCAGTCCACCGGCTCAGCGGGAGATCAGTCCGTTGATCTCCGCTGAGCCGGCGGATGACAGGTCCCTCTCTGCTCACTGAGCGGGGAGGGGCTTGTCAGACGCCACTGCTGCCTATGGAGGGATCGGATGAAAACGGACAGCCTGTGTTTTCATCAGATCTCACCCAATCCGATCCGCCAGCGACGGATCTGGACGTAGGGCCATCCATCTGCTTTTAGCGGACTCCGCTGACATCCGTCGCTCCATAGGCTAACATGGAGCGCCCGTTCAGGTCCGCCGTCAAAACTGACAGGCGGACCTGAACGGTCTGATCGTGTGAAAGGGGCCTAAGACGTCACATTTCTCAAATCCTTTGTGATATGATAAACACAGGTGAACACTCCTTCAGCTGGAAGAGAGTATTTACTAGGATAATATCATCACACAAGTCTTTTTTTTTTCAGTCTCTGGTTCTGTTATTTACTCTTCATGATAAGCAAATACAGTGGGGAAAATAATTATTTGATCCTCTGCAGATTTTGTAAGTCTGCCCACTTACAAAGAAATGAAGGGTCTATAGTTTTTATCATAGGTGTATTTTAAATGATAGAGACAGAATATCAACCAAAAATCAAGAAAAACACATAAAACAAATGCTATAAATTAGGTTGCAGTTCAGTGAGTAAAATAAGTGTTTGATCCCCAAGTAAAACATGGCTTAGTACTGAAGGATCTGGTACGGATTTTGGGGGGGACCCCTATGCCATTTTTTTTTTTAATTGTTGCAGGGTTCCCCTTAATTTCCATATTAGACCCGAAGGGCCTGGTATGGATTTTAGGGGGACCCCCACACAATTTTTTTCTTTTTAAATTTTGGTTCGGGGGTTCCCCTTAATATTCATACCAGACCCAAAGGGCTTGATAATGGACTGGGGGGGGATCCCATGCTCTTTTTTTCAATGAGTTTTATCTATATTGCCGAGACCCAACAATTCATTACAGCAGCGATCATTTTTAAATGACAATTTTTCCTTTAGAAATGTGATTTTGCTGTGGTACTGTTCTAAACACAGGAAAAATGCTCCACTTTACATGCATGCTATAGACACCCCCCCAGGCCTGATATTTAAAGGTATATTTCATTTTTATTGTTTCACTTTAAGCATTAGAAAAAATCACTGCTTCCGAAAAAACAGCCACTTTTTAAAAAAAAATTTCATTGATACATTTCCCCTGGGACAGTGCCCAGGTCCCCAAACACTTTTTATGACAATAACTTGCATATAAGCCATTAAAATAAGCACTTTAGATTTTTCATGTTAGTGTCCCATAGACTTTAACGGTGTTCCGGCGGCTTTCGAATTTGCCCTAAACACCGCATATTGTTTGGTGTTCGCGGAACATCCGAACAACCAAAGTTCGGTCCGAACTTATGCTCGGACCGAACCGTTCGCCCATCCCTACTCCTGACAAGTTCTCTTGCACACATGATAAAAGCAGCTGGAGTTTTGTGTTGGGGAGGATGCTATAAATAGATTATAAAAGCCCTGAACTATTCAATCATCAACTCTGAAAATCTCTACCTATGAGGAGAGGGGCGGTGGGCCTTTCCTTCAATCTGCTGTCTTGGCTGTATGCCCAGGCTTCACTGCAGTGCTAACCAGGAAAAGAAAATCTCCTAACACGATCTGAACTTTCTAAACAGTATATAAAGCTAAAGACAACAGATATACATATAAAACGTATGTAGGGAGATTTGTTTAATCTCTGTGTATCATCTGAGGCTGTTCACTTCACTGGGTATTTGTGAGGGTTTACATCCACTTTAAGGTTTCTTAGCTGTCTCTTGGCAACTCCAAGTTTCAGCTCCCTCCACACATTTTCTACAGGATTAATGCAGTGATTTTTAACCTAGGGTTGGGCGAGAGGTCCCAAGGGGTTCAGTGATCTGACTGTCAGTCGCAGGGAGCTGACAGAAGGATCGCACAGACACAGGCAGAGATAGGCAGGGAAGCGGCTGGCAGCCTATTGGCTGTAGCGTGCTGTTCCCCGCCGGCCCCTCCTCCCCTCCTGTCCTTCCCAAGTGGTTGCATGTGACATCATCTGGGGTGGACAGGATAGGAGGAGGAGGGGCCGAGGGGGAACAGCACGCTACTGGAGGAGATATGAAATGAGTTCTGAAGCCAGAAGAAGAAAGTCAGTACTGAAGTGTGCCCAGCTGTGTCCCCCTACAATGTGCCCAACAGTCTGTCCCATATAATGTCCCCTGTCATGTCCCCTACCCCATGTAATGTGGCCTGCCCCATGTAATGTCCCATGTAATGTCCCCTCTCATGTGCCCTGTCCCATGTAATGTGCTCTTCCCCATGTAATGTCCCCTGTCATGTCCCCTGTCATGTGCCCTGCCCAAGTAATGTCCCCTGTCATGTGCCCTGTCCCATGTAATGTCCCCTGTCATGTCCCTTGTCATGTCCCCTACCCCATGTAATGTGGCCTGCCCCATGTAATGTCCCCTGTCATGTGCCCTGTCCCATGTAATGTGCTCTGCCCCATGTAATGTCCCCTGTCATGTGCCCTGTCCCATGTAATGTCCCCTGTCATGTCCCTTGTCATGTCCCCTACCCCATGTAATGTGGCCTGCCCCATGTAATGTCCCCTGTCATGTGCCCTGTCCCATGTAATGTGCTCTGCCCCATGTAATGTCCCCTGTCATGTGCCCTGTCCCATGTAATGTGCTCTGCCCCATGTAATGTCCCCTGTCATGTGCCCTGCCCCAAGTAATGTCCCCTGTCATGTGCCCTGTCCCATGTAATGTCCCCTGTCATGTCCCTTGTCATGTCCCCTACCTCATGTAATGTGGTCTGCCCCATGTAATGTCCCCTGTCATGTGCCCTGTCCCATGTAATGTGCTCTGCCCCATGTAATGTCCCCTGTCATGTCCCTTGTCATGTCCCCTACCCCATGTAATGTGGCCTGCCCCATGTAATGTCCCCTGTCATGTGCCCTGTCCCATGTAATGTGCTCTGCCCCATGTAATGTCCCCTGTCATGTGCCCTGTCCCATGTAATGTCCCCTGTCATGTCCCTTGTCATGTCCCCTACCCCATGTAATGTGGCCTGCCCCATGTAATGTCCCCTGTCATGTGCCCTGTCCCATGTAATGTGCTCTGCCCCATGTAATGTCCCCTGTCATGTGCCCTGTCCCATGTAATGTGCTCTGCCCCATGTAATGTCCCCTGTCATGTGCCCTGCCCCAAGTAATGTCCCCTGTCATGTGCCCTGTCCCATGTAATGTCCCCTGTCATGTCCCTTGTCATGTCCCCTACCTCATGTAATGTGGTCTGCCCCATGTAATGTCCCCTGTCATGTGCCCTGTCCCATGTAATGTGCTCTGCCCCATGTAATGTCCCCTGTCATGTGCCCTGCCCCAAGTAATGTCCCCTGTCATGTGCCCTGTCCCATGTAATGTCCCCTGTCATGTGCCCTGTCCCATGTAATGTGCTCTGCCCCATGTAATGTCCCCTGTCATGTCCCCTGTCATGTGCCCTGCCCCATGTAATGTGCTCTGCCCAATGTAATGTCCCCTGTCATGTGCCCTGCCCCAAGTAATGTCCCCTGTCATGTGCCTTGTCCCATGTAATGTCCCCTGTCATGTGCCCTGTCCCATGTAATGTGCTCTGCCCCATGTAATGTCCCCTGTCATGTGCCCTGTCCCATGTAATGTGCTCTGCCCCATGTAATGTCCCCTGTCATGTGCCCTGTCCCAAGTAATGTCCCCTGTCATGTGCCCTGCCCCATGTAATGTCCCCTGTCATGTGCCCTGCCCCATGTAATGTCCCCTGTCATGTGCCCTGTCCCATGTAATGTCCCCTGTCATGTGTCCTGTCCCATGTAATGTGCTCTGTCCCATGTAATGCCCCCTGTCATGTCCCCTGTCATGTGCCCTGTCCCATGTAATGTCCCCTGTCATGTGCCCTGCCCCATGTAATGTCCCCTGTCATGTGCCCTGCCCCAAGTAATGTCCCCTGTCATGTGCCCTGCCCCATGTAATGTCCCCTGTCATGTGCCCTATTCCATGTAATGTGCTCTGCCCCATGTAATGTCCCCTGTCATGTGCCCTGCCCCAAGTAATGTCCCCTGTCATGTGCCCTGTCCCATGTAATGTCCCCTGTCATGTGCCCTGTCCCATGTAATGTGCTCTGCCCCATGTAATGTCCCCTGTCATGTCCCCTGTCATGTGCCCTGCCCCATGTAATGTGCTCTGCCCCATGTAATGTCCCCTGTCATGTGCCCTGCCCCAAGTAATGTCCCCTGTCATGTGCCTTGTCCCATGTAATGTCCCCTGTCATGTGCCCTGTTCCATGTAATGTGCTCTGCCCCATGTAATGTCCCCTGTCATGTGCCCTGTCCCATGTAATGTCCCCTGTCATGTCCCTTGTCATGTCCCCTACCCCATGTAATGTGGTCTGCTCCATGTAATGTCCCCTGTCATGTGCCCTGCCCCAAGTAATGTCCACTGTCATGTGCCCTGTCCCATGTAATGTCCCCTGTCATGTGCCCTGTCCCATGTAATGTGCTCTGCCCTGTGTAATGTCCCCTGTCATGTCCCCTGTCATGTGCCCTGCCCCATGTAATGTGCTCTGCCCCATGTAATGTCCCCTGTCATGTGCCCTGCCCCAAGTAATGTCCCCTGTCATGTGCCTTGTCCCATGTAATGTCCCCTGTCATGTGCCCTGTCCCATGTAATGTGCTCTGCCCCATGTAATGTCCCCTGTCATGTGCCCTGTCCCATGTAATGTGCTCTGCCCCATGTAATGTCCCCTGTCATGTGCCCTGTCCCAAGTAATGTCCCCTGTCATGTGCCCTGCCCCATGTAATGTCCCCTGTCATGTGCCCTGCCCCATGTAATGTCCCCTGTCATGTGCCCTGTCCCATGTAATGTCCCCTGTCATGTGTCCTGTCCCATGTAATGTGCTCTGTCCCATGTAATGCCCCCTGTCATGTCCCCTGTCATGTGCCCTGTCCCATGTAATGTCCCCTGTCATGTGCCCTGCCCCATGTAATGTCCCCTGTCATGTGCCCTGCCCCAAGTAATGTCCCCTGTCATGTGCCCTGCCCCATGTAATGTCCCCTGTCATGTGCCCTATTCCATGTAATGTGCTCTGCCCCATGTAATGTCCCCTGTCATGTGCCCTGCCCCAAGTAATGTCCCCTGTCATGTGCCCTGTCCCATGTAATGTCCCCTGTCATGCGCCCTGTCCCATGTAATGTGCTCTGCCCCATGTAATGTCCCCTGTCATGTCCCCTGTCATGTGCCCTGCCCCATGTAATGTGCTCTGCCCCATGTAATGTCCCCTGTCATGTGCCCTGCCCCAAGTAATGTCCCCTGTCATGTGCCTTGTCCCATGTAATGTCCCCTGTCATGTGCCCTGTTCCATGTAATGTGCTCTGCCCCATGTAATGTCCCCTGTCATGTGCCCTGTCCCATGTAATGTCCCCTGTCATGTCCCTTGTCATGTCCCCTACCCCATGTAATGTGGCCTGCCCCATGTAATGTCCCCTGTCATGTGCCCTGTCCTATGTAATGTGCTCTGCCCCATGTAATGTCCCCTGTCATGTGCCCTGCCCTATGTAATGTCCCCTGTCATGTGCCCTGCCCCATGTAATGTCCCCTGTCATGTGCCCTGTCCCATTTAATGTCCCCTGTCATGTGTCCTGTCCCATGTAATGTGCTCTGTCCCATGTAATGTCCCCTGTCATGTCCCCTGTCATGTGCCCTGCCCCATGTAATGTCCCCTGTCATGTGCCCTGCCCCATGTAATGTCCCCTGTCATGTGCCCTGCCCCAAGTAATGTCCCCTGTCATGTGCTCTGCCCCATGTAATGTCCCCTGTCATGTGCCCTGCCCCATGTAATGTCCCCTGTCATGTGCCCTGCCCCAAGTAATGTCCCCTGTCATGTGCTCTGCCCCATGTAATGTCCCCTGTAATGTGCCCTGCCCCAAGTAATGTCCCCTGTCATGTGCCCTGTCCCATGTAATGTCCCCTGTCATGCGCCCTGTCTCATGTAATGTGCTCTGTCCCATGTAATGTCCCCTGTCATGTCCCCTGTCATGTGCCCTGCCCCATGTAATGTGCTCTGCCCCATGTAATGTCCCCTGTCATGTGCCCTGCCCCAAGTAATGTCCCCTGTCATGTACCTTGTCCCATGTAATGTCCCCTGTCATGTGCCCTATCCCATGTAATGTGCTCTGCCCCATGTAATGTCCCCTGTCATGTGCCCTGCCCCAAGTAATGTCCCCTGTCATGTGCCCTGCCCCATGTAATGTCCCCTATCATGTGCCCTGCCCCAAGTAATGTCCCCTGTCATGTGCCCTGCCCCAAGTAATGTCCCCTGTCATGTACCTTGTCCCATGTAATGTCCCCTGTCATGTGTCCTGTCCCATGTAATGTGCTCTGTCCCATGTAATGTCCCCTGTCATGTGCCCTGCCCCATGTAACATCCCCTGTCATGTGCCCTGTCCCATGTAATGTGCTCTGCTCCATGTAATGTCCCCTGTCATGTGCCCTGTCTCATGTAATGTGCTCTGCCACATGTAATGTGCCCTGTCCCATGTAATGTCCCCTGTCATGTGTCCTGTCCCATGTAATGTGCCCTGTCCCATGTAATGTGCTCTGCTCCATGTAATGTCCCCTGTCATGTGCCCTGTCCCATGTAATGTCCCCTGTCATGTGTCTTGTCCCATGTAATGTGCTCTGTCCCATATAATGTCCCCTGTCATGTGCCCTGCCCCAAGTAATGTCCCCTGTCATGTGCCCTGTCCCATGTAATGTGCTCTGTCCCATGTAATGTTCCCTGTCCCATGTAATGTCCCCTGTCATGTGTCCTGTCCCATGTAATGTGCCCTGTCCCATGTAATGTCCTCTGTCATGTGCCCTGTCCCATGTAATGCGCTCTGCCCCATGTAATGTCCCCTATCATGTGCCCTGTCCCATGTAATGTCCCCTGTCATGTGCCCTGTCCCATGTAATGTCCCCTGTCATGTGCCCTGTCCCATGTAATGTGCTCTGACCCATGTAATGTCCCCTGTCATGTGCCCTGTCCCATGTAATGTCCCCTGTCATGTGCCCTGTCCCATGTAATGTCCCCTGTCATGTGCCCTGTCCCATGTAATGTTCCCTGTCCCATGTAATGTCCCCTGTCATGTGTCCTGTCCCATGTAATGTGGTCTGTCCCATGTCATGTCCCCTGTCATGTGCCCTGCCCCATGTAATGTCCCCTGTCATGTGCCCTGTCTCATGTAATGTGCTCTGCCCCATGTAATGTGCCCTGTCCCATGTAATATCCCCTGACATGTGTCCTGTCCCATGTAATGTGCCCTGTCCCATGTAATGTCCCCTGTCGTGTGCCCTGTCCCATGTAATGTCCCCTGTCATGTGTCCTGTCCCATGTAATGTGCTCTGTCCCATGTAATGTCCCCTGTCATGTGCCCTGTCCCAAGTAACGTCCCCTGTCATGTGCCCTGTCCCATGTAAGGTCCCCTGTCATGTGTCCTGTCCCATGTAATGTGCCCTGCCCCAAGTATTATCCCCTGTCATGTGCCCTGTCTCATGTAATGTGCTCTGCCCCATGTAATGTTCCCTGTCCCATGTAATGTCCCCTGTCATGTGTCCTGTCCCATGTAATTTGCCCTGTCCCATGTAATGTCCTCTGTCATGTGCCCCGTCCCATGTAATGTGCTCTGCCCCATGTAATGTCCCCGATTATGTGCCCTGTCCCATGTAAGGTCCCTTGTCATGTGTCCTGTCCCATGTAATGTCCCCTGTCATGTGCCCTGTCCCATGTAATGTGCTCTGACCCATGTAATGTCTCCTGTCATGTGCCCTGTCCCATGTAATGTCCCCTGTCATGTGCCCTGTCCCATGTAATGTCCCCTGTCATGTGCCCTGTCCCATGTAATGTGCTCTGCCCCATGTAATTTCCCCTGCCATGTGCCCTGTCCCATGTAATGTCCCCTGTCATGTGCCCTGTCCTATGTAATGTGCTCTGACCTATGTAATGTCCCCTGTCACGTGCCCTGTCCCATGTAATGTCCCCTGTCATGTGCCCTGTCCCATGTAATGTCCCCTGTCACGTGCCCTGCCCCATGTAATGTCCCCTGTCATGTGCCCTGTCCCATGTAATGTGCTCTGCCCCATGTAATGTCCCCTGTCATGTGCCCTGCCCCAAGTAATGTCCCCTGTCATGTGCCCTGCCCCAAGTAATGTCCCATGTCATGTGTCCTGCCCCATGTAATGTCCTCTGTCATGTGCCCTGTCCCATGTAATGTGCTCTGCCCCATGTAATGTCCCCTGTCATGTGCCCTGACATGTCCCCTGTCCCATTTAAAATCCCCTGTCCCATGTAATGTGCTCTGCCCCATGTAAAGTCCCCTGTCATGTCCCCTGTCCTATGAAATTTCCCCTGTCATGTGTTCTGGCCCATGCAACGTCCCCTGTCATGTGCCCTGCCCCATGTAATGTCCCCTGTAATGTGCCCTGTCTCATGTAATGTGCTCTGCCCCATGAAATGTGCCCTGTCCAATGCAATGTCCCCTGTCATGTCCCCTGCCCCATGTAATGTCCCCTGTCCAATGTAATGTCCCCTGTCATGTGCTCTGTTCCATGTAATGTGCTCTGCCCCATGTAATGTCCCCTGAATGGATCAGCTCTGCAGAAAAAGAAAGCACAAGTTTCACATTAAATAGGTAAGTTTTAATATTTATTCTTATATTTAATGCTATTTCTACGAATAATTTTTGTTATCAACTGCTCGCTGATCATACCAATGTTCCGTGAGCTGTAGATGTGAACATTATTTCAGGGGTTCCTCGAGATCTCAAACTTTTTGCCAGGGGTTCCTCGAAGGTAAAAAGGTTGAGAAACAGTGGTTTGAAGGTCTGGAGACTGGCTAGGCCACTCTATGACCTCAATGTGCTTCTTTTTGAGCCACTCCTTTGTTGCCTTGTTGGTATGTTTTGGGTCATTGTCATGCTGAAAGACCCATCCGTGACCCATCTTCAGTGTTCTGGTTGAGGGAGGAAGGTTCTCATCATCTAAGATTTTGCAATCCATTGGCCCCTCAATGCGGCAAAGTCAGTCTGTACCTTTAGCAGAGAAACAGCCCCAAAGCATCATGTTTCCATCTCAATTCCTACTATGACCTTGAGAACACCATCCCTACAGTCAAGCATGGAGGTGGAAACATTATGCTTTTGGGGCTGTTTCTCTGCTAAAGGTACAGACTGACTTTGTCACATTGAGGGGCCAATGGACGGGGCCATGTATTGTAAAATCTTGGATGAGAACCTTCTTCCTTCAGCCAGAACACTGAAGATGGGTCTTTCAGCATGGCAATGACCCAAAACATACCGCCAAGGCAACAAAGGAGTGGCTCAAGAAGAAGCACATTAAGGTCATGGACTGCAAAACACATGTTACATATCCCTGCACAATTTGGAATGAGAGCATTAATTCTAGCACCAGACCTCAATCGTAACGCTAAACTGATAACATATAAGGAGCTTTTAAAACGTTGCCTATGGAAAATATGGGGGTACTGACATGTTTACGGTTTGACATGTTGGATATCCATTTACTCGGTGCAACCTCAGCTTTTATATTTTACCAAAAATTGGGTTTGTGGTAATATTGCATCACATTCAAAATTGGAACTACCCCTATTTTACTCTCTAGGGTGTCTGCTTTCAGAAAATATATAATGTTTGGGAGTTTTATGTAATATTCAGGCCTAAAATTATTTTTTAAACGTGTGCAAAAAAAATCGCAAAAATGGCTCTGACAGTGAAAGGGTTAAAGGATAAGTTCACCTTTTAGAAACATGTTACATAAGATTTGTTAGTTAAAAAAAACTGGCTCCTAACATTTTTAGCTGGCTCCTAGATTTAAAGCAAATTTGTCAAGCCCTAATTTAATAGAGAGAGAGAGGGTCCAACCTGGATTCAAATGTACATTGTTATTTGTTTAAGACACAATATACTTGCATTGTTTGTAATGTCATGTTTTTGTTGTTGTATACATTTACTGTATGTACATATGTACTGTATGTACATTATACATGTAATGTATTTACAGCATAATGTGAAAATCTCTCTCTCTCTCTCTCTCTCTCTCTCTCTCTCGCTCTCTCTCTCTCTCTCTCTCTCTCTATATATATATATATATATATATATATATATATATATATACATACTGTAGATAGATATTATATATATATATATATACACACACACACACAGAGTCCTGCATTAGTTCTTTGTTCTTTCACTAACCTCATCTAGTCATGCATGATAAATAAAGCAGCATATCACTTTTACTAAACTGGTGCTCAGACGTCACAGTCATTCCTTTTGTCAGGTTGTCATTTAGCATTATTCTTGTTCATAGTGCAAAAGGCATGTTTTCCGGGCCTGAGCTGAAATCAAGGTGTACCAGGCACCATGACCATTACCATTTTGTAGTATATCCGGAATGTTTCTGCAAACACACTGACGTACAGACAGAATTACACCATTTAATGTCCACAACTGGCCTGGGAGAAACCAAATCATTTCATAACAAGCAAAGCTTGGGATATAAAACCTAGACTGCTGGTATTCCTTGTATGAAAAGTATTGTAGGTTTATTTTGCTATTTGGAGAAAGAAATGAAAAATTACCATATTCTCAATAAAGCTGCTCTCCTGCCAAACCTTCTCTTTTTGTTTGGGATTAAGAGGGAATGGGTGGAAGCCATGTCAGCTTCCGTTTTCTTGGGGTCATTGGGGTGACTGCATTTTCTGAGTGGGCAAATCTTGATTGCTGCATTAGAACCTGATCCTACTTGCTTTCCTATGTATCCAGAGATGTCACTTAAATCTGGATATAGGAAATGTCTCTTCACCAGTGTATCAGGTCATGATCTGCATATCCAGGCCTGAGAATATCCTCTTCGCTACCCTGGTAACAACCTTGTCCTGATCTCCGCTCTGTTGTCCATCTGTCACCTGTCATTACTTGTTTGTCTAAAGAACACTTCAGCCTGATGCTTATACCCTATATTGCTTTGTTTATCACCATTGTGGCCAACCCAAGTGCTACATTGTGACAGTGAAAAGCAGTCCAGTCTATATCTCCTCCAGGGGTTCCCCAGTAAATACCAGGCATTCCTTGAACATCCACCGTGCATCTCAAAGACTCTTCTTCTGTCTGCATACCAAACTATGCTTCTGTTTAAATCCCCTAAACATAAGAGCAGCACCCTGCTGTTTGTTTCAAACCAGTAAAATCCCACGCAGACACATGGAAAAACATACAGACTGCATGTATGCAGCGTTTTTGGTAGGAACTGAACTCCGGTGCTGCAAGGCAGGTTTTCTAACCAGTGTTTTCACCCTACCTACTGTATGAAGGTCTCTTTAATGCAGCCTGTCAGTTCGCTAGGAGTTAAGCTGGCCACATGCCAGTAGAATTTTGTTGAAATTTTTTTTATTTTTGGATAGATGGTTCGATTTTCTAATGTGTTCTTGGCCAAAAATAGAATCAAATAATAACATACTTTTAAAATAACGCTACTCTGTAACCTTAGGTTCACATCCCTGTGTTTTTGTGGCTCACGTTTGCACGGGCATGGTAGCTCATCCATTTAAATGGGCTGCCATGCACTTTTTCAATACGCAGCTCACAGGGAAATCGCATGGTCATTTTGACCATGCGATTTCCCTGTGGTTCCTGCACCCGCAAATGCACTGTGTTTTTACATATGTGTGGGGATGCCATTTAGAATAAATGGCAGCCCCGCACGGTTTCACACAGCAGC